>NC_067415.1:43455971-43618471 GCF_009764475.1 Pristis pectinata
CATTGGATAGTTTATGAATCCACAATTAAACAGATGGGAAATAGATCAAAATGACTGTCTCCTACAAAATTGTGGCTTTAAATGGCATAAACATTACAGGCTAAGATTGTGCCTTTGCTAAATAATGAATAATGCTCCTAATGCAGTCTTGGGTTAGAAGATTCAGGGCAGTCAGAAAATGAAGGCACAGAGTGCAAATACACTGATGCCAGCCATTTGCCAGCCGATCTAGTTTGTTAATGTTTTACTTGTTTTAATCCTGCTTTTGATTTTTAAAGTGTGCATTACACAACAATCATAATTAAATAAACTGATCATAAAGCTTTCTCTCACAATGTACAAAACCATTTTACAATTTAACGATGTAGCCAAGACAGCTGAAGATAGAAAGCCTGTTTCATAGGAACATGAGAATACAGAATTTTAAATTTGAAGCATTAGGGAACTGTTTTTTTTAAACCATCCTGTTTATATAGATAGAGTTAGCCACTCTTCTGTGGGTATTACTACCAACAACAAAGTTTCTGGTCAGATCTCATAAGACACGCTCCTCTGACTTGCTTCACCTTTGTACGATAACTATTTTGTTAAGTAACTTGAAACATTTTTCTATATTGCAGGCATGATATAAAGTTGCTGCCATGATGTATGATGGCTTAAAAAACATAAATTACAAAGGCAAATGGCACAAGAATCAGTGATATGAAAAAAATCTATTCCATATACTCAAGTTCAATTTTCAAGCTTTCTCATTCCAGTATTTAGTACATTAGTTCCAGTACTCAACAACCCAAACCAGCTGATTCAGTTTAGGTTAGTAGTTTGAAATAAAAAAGTTCTTTTTGATATCAAAATAATTAAGTTTATAGTGCCAATAGTCTGTACACTTTAAAGCAATGTTATGAGTTGTCTTTTTCATTTACTATTTTGAGGGTCATCTCAATGATTGCCTTTCAAAATGACAAAATATAGTACAAATTCTGGAAAATTTTTCTTTGTTTTTCCACTTTACTTCACCTTCTCTACGACTTCAACATATCACTGGTGCTAGAGGCCAGAACTCAAAGATAAAGCACTGCACTGAAAAGGCATGGTAATCCAGTACTGTATGTGGGGTGGGGTGTGGAGAGCACCTCAGGCATTTTTGTGCAAGACTCCTACTCACCTTCCCCTCCGGCAGCATTTCTTCTCCTCCCATAAGGCAGTCCCTTGGGATCAAGGATGCCTTACCTTCACTCTGGT
The DNA here is from genome assembly GCF_009764475.1 of Pristis pectinata. Taxonomy (NCBI): domain Eukaryota; kingdom Metazoa; phylum Chordata; class Chondrichthyes; order Rhinopristiformes; family Pristidae; genus Pristis; species Pristis pectinata. The sequence continues at coordinate 43,457,214 of NC_067415.1, forward strand.
TTTGTTTGAAAGCCACTATGGGAACCATAGAATCTTCCACAGATGGAGCAGCTGGTGGCTGATGGGGCAGGGGGCTGGATGGTTTGTGAGGTGCTCCATTCCCTCCCCCATTATGCAGGAGTGCCATGTGCCACTGATGCATGCTTTGGGGTTCTCAATACCATCCCAAATTCTCCTACTCCACTTTGAGCTGTCATGAGCCAGTGGGGATGCTGAACTTCAAGGAGGTTTTGAGCACATCCTTGAACCTTTTCCCCTGTCCACCTCATGATCTCTTCCCATTATAGAACTTGGAACAGAGTGGCTGTTTTGGCAATCTGATGTCAGGCACGTTAATAATGCGGTCTGCCCAAAGTAGCTGCTTGAGTGTAACTAGGGCCTTGCTACTGGGGATTTTATAGTAATATCTCTCATGATGTGGAGAGAGACAATTCAGCCCATCAGATCTGATCTGACTCTCAGAGCAATCCTATTACTCTATTTATTTTCTGGTAAACTGTTCTCTTTCACATACCAATCAGCTCCCACCAATTCACCTCCCACCCACCTACTTGACAAGCAAGTTACAGCAACTAAATAGCTTACCAACCACCACATCTTTGAGATGTGGGAGGAAACCAGAGCACCTGGGGGAAAGACTGCACAGACACAGCTGAGCTCAGGATCAAACCCAGGTTCCTACAGCTGTGAGGCAATAGCACTAACCATGAAGCCAAGCTGCTGCCCTCCCCTGATGACTATTAATGAACCAAATGGGTTTTTATGACAACCTAGTAGTTTTTCATAGTCATCATTATGAAGACTAGTTGGTCTTTCTTTTTCCCTCCAAATTCAGATTAATAACTGTTTAAATTCCACAGCTGAATTGGTATAATTTAAACTCTGTATTGTTAATGAACATGTGAGAGAGAATGGGGAAAAAGTGGGGATGGGATTGCCCTGAACATACTCAATGGGCTGAATAGCCTCATTCCATGTTGTATTAAAAAATGAGAAACGTTCTGACTTTGAGTGTGTTTTTGCCTCCCTGATTTCCATCAAATGCCAATAATCAAGTTTCTCCCTTTCTCATAGCAACAAGACTGCCTTAGCCAAGATCATAAAAAAAAGAATCCTAACTATAACTTAGTACATTATGTGATCTTCATCATTCTTGACCTCTCTGCAGGATTTGAATGAAAGGACCCTCTCTCCATTCCAAGCATCCAAAATCCACCTCGGTGGATTGTCCTTACCTTGTTCCACTCATACCTATCCAATTATTAGCAGAAGTTTTACTTTCCAGTTCTGGAGACTTCCATTGCCCCATTAATTTTTTTTCATCTCTTACCTGCCCCTTGGCAATATCATCCAAGGATATAAGGTTAGCTTACTCTTTCTAATGCCTCTATGCAAGGTGGTTTCTTTTTAAATGAAAAATAATAAAGAATAAAAAATTATTTTTCCAATCTTTGATTTGTTGTCATTTTCTTAAACAGAGAAATAAGAAGATTGAAGCCATTGTTAAACATTACTCTTGCCACTAAGTCTATTCCCTCCCTGTTCACTATTAACTTGGCCCAGTCTTTCAAGGGAGCCATTAAACCAAACTTGCTCTCTCATATGGATATACAAGATCCCAAGGTACTATTGAAAGAAGAGCTGGAGACTTCACCATGTGTTGTCAACAATATCTACTCCTCAAAAAACATAATTTATTACAGATTGTTTGCTCAGTAATCTCGATGTGTTTTCTGGGACATTATAATGCACAATTTGATTACTATATTTCCTGCAGTGACTATGTTTAAAAAAATGTCAACAGCTACAAATTACTCTTAGATATCATGCAAAATATTATATGTCCTTTATTTTGCCCTTTTTATGTGGAAGTTCCAACTATTAGCTTTAGTATTGTCATGAGCAAAATATTGATGATTTAAATCCAGAGATTATTGAAATTAAAAAAGGAGACCTACTTTGACCAATGGCATTACAAGCACAAAAGAAAAAAATGCATAGTGTGAATTTATTATAATAGTTCCCAAAAAAAAAGAAATACCCATGTTATTACCACTTTAGAAAGGATTTACTGTTGATTAGGTGACCAGATCTGAGGCCAAACTTATTTGAAAATGGTCTCAACAGCTGGAAGAGTTCAGATGATCTTTTACGGGTTCATTGGCCAAAGTCGGAACTGACCTGATGGGATTCAGTGCCTTCTTTAAAGTTCACAGCATCTTCAAACTCCAGATCATATGGCTGTTCTTCCATGTCAGTCAAGTCAAGCAGCTGGGGTCGTACATCACAGGGATTAACCTAATAACCAGAGGCAAGAGCGATGTCATAACACAAAGACATTGTCTGAGACTCAGCAGCATCTGCCCTAACATATTATGTGTAATGTTTTTGACTTTCACTTGCAGCATGTTAAGCTGCATCTGAAGCTTCACAGGAACCTCTGATCAATGTCCCTCCCCCATGTAGCAAAGAGTTACAAGTGTTTAACAGCTGATTGTCCAAACCCACAGTGTCCATGAGTGGACACAGTAACACCTAATTAAGTTGCAAAAACAGCCTGCCACATATAGACCTAAACTTAAAGAAACTTTGTATGGATGTGTCACCAGATTGAGAAAAATAGCCTTGAATTGATTATACAAAGTAGGTTATGTCAATAGGAGAGCTCTAACACAAAAAGCAACAATCTGGTTAAGAAAGAAATCACTGACACTTCAATAAATGCTGGGAAATAGCACAATACCAGCAAGAATGAATGGTCTCTTTCAATAGCCATAGTACAAATACAAAATAAACTTCAAAACTTAAATTATAAATTATTTCATTAGCTCATTATTCATATTTTATTAAGAATATCAACATTGGCTCAGCTCTAAAAAAGCTAGTAGGTACACATGGCAGAGCTTCAGAATCTGGGAGAGAAATGCACAGCCAACAGTAAATTTAATGGTGTTAACCCACTCCATCCAAATGTAAGGCATTTCTTCCAATTGATATATACTGGTATTAAAACACCACAAAATTTTGAAGATGCAACAGTAATATGAATATCATTCATATTTGGGGTAAGATGCCATTATACCATTTAAATTTAACCTCTGCGGAATTTAAAAATTAGAGATGTAACAGTTTGTTTTAATCCAGATATTAACTGGTTTTGGCTCCAAGTGCAGGGGTAAAACATTATTTCTTAATTTAATTATGCACTGAGGATAGCAAAAACATAAATCTTGAAACCATTGAGGTTTATTAGTCAAATGACTTATATTGCAGCAACCTGCCTAATGATAAATTGTGGAAGCCACTTTAATAACACAGGCAGAATGTAGTTGTGTGTGTTTGTTTAATTCAGTGTGATGACAAGGAGTAAAAATATCCACAAATTTAAATGTACAATCTGTATTAGCCACTGTTGGCAGAGGAAAATAGTTTTTTTTCCATTAGAAGAACTTAATATTAATAGTTATTGTGGACTATATTTGATAACCCCTGAAAATGGGCACAAAGATCAAGATGCACAATTAACCCATTTCTATTGTATGTTATGCATGGAGCACACCAACTCCATGCTACCCACACGTTCCCACAGTTGCAGCATCCAGCCAGTGATAATCACACTGTTCATCATCTCACCACTTCAGCAAGCATCCCATATCTTTTGTGGTTTAGGACTGGTTAAATCTAGCCTACACCTCAAAACTGGTTTATATCCTTTAAAGGGAAGCAGCATTTCAGTTGTAACATGTGCTGACAGGGGTTCTACAATTAAAGCAGCCCTGTACAACAATGAAGAATGGTATCACATTGTACACATTATGTTTCAAGCTTTCCAGAGACTGCACAGAGATTGGAGGAGGTTCAAAATTCATACAAATTGACAAGAAAGGTTAACATGAGGAGAAGTATCCCCAAGGATCCAGAAATACCACTACCGAAGTTCAATGATCTCACACAAGTGGCTAAGGAATCACTGAATGCATCCCAAATCGTCACGCTCCAGTAAATGGACTACTAGCCTCAGATATTGCTCAATTCAGTGTGAGTGATGCTACAATGTATACATTACTGGACTAATGATCCATAGACATGGATTTAAATCCCACTAAGACAACTGGTGAATTTAAATTTAGTTAATTAAACACCTTGAATTAAAATGGGATCACTTTTCAGCTAACATCCCAGACTCCCACTATCATCAGCCCTAGTTATATCTTCTCCCACTGGCAGGGCAGACCCAGAGGAAGTAGAGGCTGAGCCACATACAATTGGAAGGGAATAGCCCTGAGAACATTCAGCATTAACCTAGATCCCATGAACTCTCATTTCATTAATTCAAATTCAGGTGAGGAAACTACTTGAGTTGGAGCCTGAATCTACCTACTAGATCTATGACAGTATTGTAATGAGCAATCGCTACATATTCCTCGTAGAGATGGTTTGCTTTGACATCAAGGAGAAATTCCACCATGTACTTAGTATAGTTTAACCTAGGCATCTGTGAGACACCATGAACCATTAGCATAGCAAAATTGTAATCATGGTCTGTTAAATCACCTGCTTTATTAATTACCATTAAGCAGCTGCCCAACCATACTCAAGAAGAAGATTGGAAGAGTATGCCCAGTACTTTATGAGGCAAACTTGAGAACAAGGCTGTAATCTGGTGAAGGTAATAATGAAGAACTACTACATTTAAATAATGGAAGCAATCAAACAATTACACAAACTGTGGATCTTGTCAAAGCTCTGCAGATCTACCATGTCTAGTTGTGTGGCGGTGGGTGATAGTTAACAGGTGAGGTGGTTCAATAAATATAACAACCCTCAACAATGGCAGGCCCCAGAAGATGAGAGTGAAGGAGAAGAATAAAGAATCTGAAACCACACTTCACAAAAATGTACCAACTGAATATTTATCACAGGCTCCTTCTGAGGTGCTCACCTTGACAGAAATCAGTCTTCAGCCAGTCTAATTCACTCCATTTATATAACATCTGATGATTGTACTGCATATAGGGCCATGAGAACATCCTAGCTATGGCGTCAAAGGCTTGTGGACCTAAACTAGCCTTACCTCTAGCATACGCCTACCAATGTTAAAATTTGCCCAGGTTTGGCCTTTTCCACAAAATGCAGGAGAAATCAAACACTGCTAAATACCACCTTATCAGTCTGCACTAAATAATCAGTAAAGTGATAGAGGGTGTGATTGACAGGGCTATTGAGTACTCAACAATAACTTCCTCATTGATGTTCAGATAGGGCAAGTGCACATGCAGACCAGATTCACCAATGGTTAAACTTTCAAATGATTCAAAGCATTTAAACTTAATCAGAAGGATTTTCTTAGAAAAGCAGATCAAGTTGTATTCAGAACAAATATGCATCTCCTTCTCCAACATAAGTAAACAGGTGTTGCAACAAAAACTAAATAAACCCGCAGTATACTTGAGGAGAGTGATAAAATCCTTTCTATAAGCAGATCCAGTCAACGTACTGTCCAATTGATATATGACCAAATGATCCCCACCTGATAATATTAGGAGCTTGTACTCTACCCTCATATGGAGGGGTCCACAAAACATTTACCCGTGCATCCCTGAACCAATAAAGCAATTCCACTGTGCCGCTTCCTGGAGCTGGTCAAATCAAAAGCTAGCTATTGGCAGTTCTCTCTGTCTGAGGACGGCTTTTTCTGCTATCCAGTATACACAATTGTTTCAAACAATAAGAAGAAACAAACTGTTCCAGAGTTTACAACTTGTTACTTGGTACAATATAATGCTAAACTGCAAACTGAATGTTCTAAAGGCATTGAGATAAGCTAAATACACATACAAAAACCAAATATTGACCTTGGTTTATACCTTCCTAGTATAAGTAGTAGCTTCTCAATTAATGAACATTTGATTTACAATTTTTCTCTAAAACGTTAATGACCTTTTGGGGTATATAGTTATGTTCTGTTGCAACAAATAGAATGTTATTCTCCCTACAAAGGAATACACTATACCAAAATACCTACTGTATAATGCATTTTGCTCGTCCTTTTCAATGTGCGGAAATTTGCTTAACAATACATTTTCCAGGAATGGATCTCCTTCATTAATCACTGAACATGACTTGGATTTCCCAATCCAAATGCATCTGCCTCTCATGGACCATGAACATTAATCTAGATAAATTAGCCTGCAGTCTAGTGATTCAGTTTAAGATGGAAATCTCCGTGCATTCATTTGTACCAACTGCAAATTACATATGGTTCTATTAATATTAGAATTTGGAGACCACTTATCCAAGTAGAAAAGTTATATTTCATAATAAGACAGCATACTTTGAGCAAGTTAACTGAATGTCTAACGTAATCTAAAATAAAAACAGGAAATGCTTGAAACACTCAGCAGGTTGGGCAGTGCCTATGAAAACAGAAACAGCATTCGTGTTTTACGTCAAAGCTCGTTCATCAGAACTCAGAAAGTGAGAAAATTGGTTAGTTTTAAGTTACAAGGAGGGTGGGAGAAGGTAGACAGGACAAAGAGAACATCTCTGAAAGGTGAGGCCAGATAGCACTGTAAACATCAGAATCCCCTGAACAACTCTTGCCTCCCCCCTCTCAGAAGTATTCCCTTTGTGCTATCCAACCTTCCCAAACCTCTCTATCACTTAAATCTAACTTATTTCCTCACTTTTCCAATTCTGAGGAAAGGTATTTGACCTAAAATGTTAACTTTGTTTCTCTTTCTATAGGTGCTGCATGGCCTGCTGAGCATTTCCAGGAATTATTGCTTTTATTTTATATTAGTCCAATTTCTAAATTGTTTTCTTAGAAGCCCAATTCAAAATTGTGTGTTTCCATGAAAAGTACATGTGTTTGTTTGGACAAATAATGATGGTTACATTGAAGGAAACATAACCATAGAACTATTTACTCTACCATCCCACTGAGTCAATGTTTTCTGACAGGGATGGAAAGGAGAAAACTAGCAAAGGCAACGGAGTATGATAGAGATATTGTTATATCTATTCAATTCTCATTCTTCATTAAAGCAATAAAAATAAATCAAGAACATGTTGTTTACTGAACATTTTATAAAACCCACTTCAGATTAAAAATCCATAACCAATTAATTGAAATAAAAAAGTTTAAATATTGAAATTAGCAAAAAGTAGTAAATACTGCCTTTGCCAGAAGGTCCACATTCGATGCCTGAATTAAAAAAAATTAAAACAGACACAGCTACTTTCCTCTTTGTAAAACGTATATAACTACATTCCTACAATTGAATATGGTTTGTACCACAAAAATAACTGATCAATTATGTACAGAAGTCCAGCTTGTAGTGTATCAACTAATATACTCTTGAGCAAAATAAATAACATTGTTTCATTCTGCTTGTCCGAGGCCAAACCTGTATGTTACTGAACTGTACTTTATGGTCTGTTATATTGTGCAATCATTCCGAAATTCACACCATCAGAAAATATCCAACAACCATAGCCTAGAAATCCCTGGGCACCCATTCAGTGCCTTAGATGTCATATCTGTACCACAAACATATGAGTCATTGGCTCCCTGTTGTAAACTTCTGTTCTGCATTCCCTTCATCAAAAGTGTGCCATTGTTCAGGGAAGTTTGGCATATGGGAGGCAGCTTTACATGAGCACAGATATTTGGAGGCCAGCAATAATGGATGGTCAAAGTGGAGCAATTCAGTGCCTAACAATGGGACAGCTACAGGGGATGCAAGGGAGGGGCATCAGAGACCCTTTCCCCAAATGCCAATGATCAGGCAGGACATAGCAAAGTGCAACAGTGATGGAGAGATGTGGGGTGAATACCAGAAGCCAAAAGTGATGGATGGTCAGGTTGATGTTTGAGGTAGAAGTAGATTGGTGCCTGGCCCAGCAGTAACACAAACTCAAGGATATGACTAATTGAGGGTGGGCACCAAGAGTAGCAGCAGAGTGATCAGGGAGAAGTTGGGATGGGGTGGGGTGGGAAAGGTCTAGGCAGTGCATGCTACCCCAAAAGATGAATGAAAATCAATTAACGTCCAACAAACATCCCAGTTCGAGTAGATCTAGTTGTCCTGGGAGTGATCAACAAGGATTGCTCCTGAAACAGAGAGTCCGAATTCACCCATTATACTCAAAACAAAATACATACACTGCATGGGGAATGGTATCATTCTGTGTACCAGAGGCAAACATCACTTCAGTGTACAAGGGTAATTCCTGCCTTGAAGTGTCCAGTCAAATATTTGGAGTAATACAAAACAAGATGCCTAGAAATTCATAACTTGATTTCAATAGAACCAAATTTCAAAAGCCGAGAAATTCATGTTGCTGCTTAGTGTGTTTGGTGCTTCAATTTAGGAATGGATCACTAGGCAATCAACTTTTAACATGTGAGAGTGATGTATTACTGTAAGATTTAATAACAAAATATGAACCTGTTTAGTGACAACTGAAACATTTCATTTCTTCCTCCAGAATTTGGACCATTTAAAGCAAAAAAAAAATCTGGAATGCTTTTGTCATTCTATTGTTTGTCTTTGGTGAACAGCGATATGGATACAATATCCAATTTATTCATTTTGGAGAACAAAAGCAATGTTTGGATTATTAAAATGTACAGAAGTACTTCAAAAAATTATTCTGACAAATAAAGAAATCTTAATAAAACTTTTTATACAGGATCCAGATAAAATCATGTGCCTTTCTCTGGTAAGAAGGCCAATGATAAGTTGAAAATTAACCGCTCATATGTTTGCTTATGCACCCTCTCAAACACCACATTAAAAGAAGTTAAAATGACACTTTATCAAGTGATAATCTTAAAGCAGATTGGCATGATAGCACTACTTGTATTGCCAGTGACTTAAGTATAAGTCTTCCAGATTCAATATGATTGACTGTTGGGTAACCTTAATAACAAATGAAAATAAAAACTGCAGACGCTGGAAATCTGAATCAAAAACAGAATGCTGAAAACACTCAGCTGGTCAGGAAGCATCTGTGGAAAGAGAAACAGAATTGATGCTTCAGATCAAAAACCCTTCATCGCACCCTTCACCTGATGAAGGGAGTTAATTCTGTTTCTCTTTCCCATATTTAACAATAAACTCATCTGCCTAGGAGTTAATCTTAGTGAATCCACTTTGTTTGGTTTTGATGCAAGAGACCTGCATCCAAAAGGAAAATGGAACAAGTGTTTTGTCAAATCCAATAAAGGAATAAATGAATTTACCAATTCATTTCTAAAGGTTAATATATTGATCAGGTACCGTCAAATAAAGTGTCTACCTAATAATGAAATTTTTGCATGTCTTTAAATATTTCTAACCAGGAACAAATGTAAAACACCTGAGGTCAACCATCTGACCTGAGCTGCCATTTTTCACTGCAGTTTTCCCATTCTAGGCAGGTTAATGCATGGCAACCTATACCAGTTGGTTTTAAAAATAAAGCACAAAAGACAAGTGATGTTATAATCATCACTTGCAGACTCTTGCTTCAGTGGGCAGAATTGATTATGTTACAGCTGAGTTAATCAAGAAACTGAGGAATAAGATCCTAAAACAAAATTATCATAAAATTATGAAAGTACTGTTGAATAAAAATATCTGCTTCAAATAATGTTTACTTGGAGCTGCAGGTTTTATTTTAATTGAAACTGGGAGAATGATATTTATGATCTGCAAACAAAATAGCTGGATATATTAGCTCAGAAATTGTGATTTGTGAGAATCTCGAAGGAATCATCAAAGTTATTTGCTTGCACTGTTGCTCTTGGTTAAGATATCACTGAAACAGATGCACAAGAGGTATGGCAAGATGACTGAGTTTCTTAAAATATATGAAACCGAGAAACATGATCCTCAAATCTCTGTCAAAAATTCCATGCAATAAAAATAGAATGTCAAATACCAGTAAACCAAGGTTTAGATTGTAATTGATAATGGGATGAAATCATTATTTCCCTTGCAAGCTAAAGAATAACATACAAAAAAAATAATTTATTCAGTCACCTTAAAACACAGGTCAGAAAAAATATACTCAATGTAGTTGCCACTCTGACCGACAAAGCACAGGACTAAAACAGGAGCTCCAGATGTTGGTATAATGTCCATCACCATCCAAGACTATTAATGCATAAAATCAAGATGTGTATCACTTCTTGACATCCATTAATATCCACTTCCAATTCATCATTCATTGTAAAACTTCCTGCTTCACCTACTCCTGATGAAAAAACAATATTAAGAAAAAGCAATAATCTATTATTAAGAAAGTGGTATCTAAGAAAATACTAAATCTATGCTGATTCTGCCCAAATGCATTAAGAATGGGAAATCAGATTCGACAATCTGTCAGGGTTTTCTGAGGCTGTAAGTCATAGAACAGATAAAGTTGGACCAGTGGATTTGTTCTATTTGGACTTTCAAAAGGCCTTTGATAAGGTGCACACAAGAGGTTACAGCTATATGGGAAATTAAAAAGTAAAGTAATTTGGACAAGAGCAGTCTACTGCAACATAGGTTACAAAGCCAGTTTTCATTACAAGTATGAAAAAGGAAATTATGATGACAAAGTAAACAATCCAAACTTCTTTTGACAGAAGGTGCAATCTGTTAGAAGTCTGCATTTAACACATGCACACAGATTTACACAATAAAAGGCTAAAATGGTGCACACAATTCTGTATATACTTCACAAAAGCTTTAACTTGAGTCTTTTTTTACACTGATGTAACAATTTTATGGCTGAAATAATATAAACCCTGCAAGGCTTTTTTTCTTCTGATCTACAGCATGGCATGAACTCATTCATTATGTTAATCTGGCTTCTGTGCTGACAGAAGGCAAAATTACAAAACTCTGGCAGATTTTGCAAGGAAATGCTATCAGTTTTGTATATAACTGTCAGCATTTTCCTGCAAGAGTGCCACCAACTTCGCAGCCCCCATGTATTCACATGTGAATGCTTAAGTCGAAATCATGTTAGCATTTGTTCCTCATCATTTTCCCGACTGTAATCTGACAGTAGTGTTTACTTGCAGCATTTGACCAACATTCATGCTGAGCAATTTGCCCAAGAAATGTGTGGCAAATAAAATATGGCACAGTGTCACAATTGATTTGAATGGAGAGGAACAGCTTCGAGATACCATGGCAGGTTTAAGATAATTTATATGTTTTCAATTGTTTCAATTTATTTAAATATTTCAAGTGTTTTTAATTGTATTTAAATATTCTAGGTTTTTAACTTTGCTGTTAATAATGCAAAAAATAATTGCTAGAATATGTCTTTAACAATTTTGGAATGCTTTTGAATGATCCTGAATGTCAAGAAGTTTTTTCAGCATTCTTGAGAGCAGATTTGTTCTGGCCTCCGTAAATGGAGGAATTACACCTGGAAGACTTTGGCACTGCACAGGGCCTCAGCATTGATGATGGTGCTAGCTTTGTGGAGATTTGTTAGCAGGGACATTTTCATAGGTCAGTGTTTAGCACGGGTGCAAGTTGGTGATTGCAAAATTCCAGCTACCATTTTAACATGTGATAACAATGGACATGATCTTCACCATGTGACAATTCCAAAAGAATTGCAGGGAGCAGCAGCAACCACTATTCGTGGAGTTTTCTGCCCTCATTAAAGTGTTTGACTCCATCAACTGGGAGGGCTGTAGAACATTCTCTTCAAATTCAGCTCAAACTCCAGCAGAGTAGGAACTAATCTTCACAATTATTGGGAAACCATTCAGCCCATGGCAACTACACTCCAGAACCAAGTAACCCAAACCTCAATAGTCAAGCTGCATCATGCAGTAAGTGGCACAGCTTGTAGAGTTGCTGCCTCACAGCGCTAGAAACCCAGGTTCAATCCTGAGCTTGGCACTAGGTGTGTGGAGTTTGCACAGTCTCCCTGTAACTATGTAGATTTCTTTTGGGTGCTCAGTTTTCTCCAACATTCCAAAGACATGCAGGTTGACAGTTAATTAGCCACTGCAAAATAGCCCCTAATACATAGGTGAGTGGTAAAACCCGGCAGGAGTTGATGAGAATATGGGAAGAATAAAAATGTAGGATTAGTATGAATGGGTGGTTGATGGTCAACATGAACTCAGTAGGACAAAAGTCCTGCTTCCATGCTTTACCTCTGAATAAATCTAATGCTTGCATTTACACGTACTTGGAGACCAACCTCCAGCTTGTTCACTGAAGCATGAGAAAATGGGTCTTATTCAAGACAGGAGGTCCTCCTCCAACTCGTCGAACTGCATATTACCCACTGACAATAAAGGTTCACAGTGAGACCTTGGAAAACCTAGATCTCTATTCATACTTGGGGAGTCACCTTTCAGGGATGACAGATATTGATGTTGAAAATCATTATTGCCTTCAATGAAACAGCACAGTCTGTGATTGATTGAGGAAAAGAATGTTTGAGGATCAAGTCTTAAGACCTGCCACAAAACTTATGGCCTACCAGGCTACTGTGATGCCTCAACCAACCTGCCTCCATTGCCCACCCCAATATGCTTCTAACACCTAGACAATCTACAGCGGACACAAATGCTGTCTCTGCAGAACCCTCTAAATTCACTGGAAGGATAAGCAAACTAATGTTGGAATCCCTTCTGAGGCCAACATCCCCAGGCCTTAGTAACATTCAGTCAGCTTCATTGGGTAAGCCTCTTCATTTTAATGCCTGACACAAGGCTCCCAAAGCAGATACTCAATTCTGAGCTGTTATGGGAAGAAATTGTCAGCCAGAGAGAGGAAAAGATTCAAGGATACACTCAAAGCTTCCTTGAAAAAATGTAACATTCCCACCGGCTTTTGGAGATCCTTGGCCCATAACCAAGTAGAGAAAGAGAATTCAGGATAGTATTGAGAAATTCAAGTTCATGTATCAGGAACACACAGAAGCCCTGTGTAAACAGCAGGAGGAGGGCATTAGCTCACACCTGCCCTATCAAGTATGTAGGGTTCTGTACTGACCACCTCAGTACCCACAAATACTGATTGGAAGTCAGTCATTCTCAATCTTAAGGCACTGCATAAGGACAAGAATTTTAAGAACATGGGAGCATATGAAGTAGCAGAAATAGCAGAATATTAAGCAATATAATCCCTTACATCTGATCTGCCTTTCTGTGTGATAATGGCAGATCCTTTGCCTCAAGTTTACTTTTCCTATCCAATCTCCATATTCTTTAATTTACAGCATCCAAATATCCATCAGACTCAGCCATATCCATACGTAACAACTGGGCATCAGCAACTCTGAGGTTGGGCATTCCAAAGATTTACAATCCTCTGCCTTATGAAATTTCTCATTTCAGGTTCTAAAAGACTAACCCTTTAACTTGAGATGACGGTTTCCAATTCTTCATCTTCTGGCCTGAGGAAAGAGCCCTGGGTATCAACCCTATCAATCTCTCTCAGAATCTTATATAATCATTGAGATCACCACTCATGTTGTGAGTGTAGGCCAGTCTTACAAAACCTCTCCTCACAGGACATACACTATTCCAGGAGTTAGCCTAGTGAATCCACATTAGATTGATTCCAAGATAAGAATATTCTTCCTTCAATACACAATACCCAAAAGAGGTTTCACCAAAGCCCTTACCTCTGCACAGCAACATCATCGTAATAAAGGTGAACATTGTTATAAAGTGTAATATAACCCATTCCCTCCTAATTGCTTGTGATATGCATGTCCCATGAATCAGCAAATTGTTTACAAACACTTCTTTTTGTCTAGATTTTCTACCAACGCATATAACTTAATATTTTCCCACTTGGCCCACTCACTTAACCTGCCTACAACTTCCTCTTCACAACTCACTTTCTCATCTAGTTTTCTGTATCAGCAAACTTGGATAAATTGCACTGTCTATATCATTTCCTCTGTCATGCAATTAAATTCTGGTGCAAGTATGTTTTTATTTGCACCTGTGCACACACATACTTATGCATATGACAATAAACTCAACTCTGACTTTAATGCAAAACCTCAAAATAAAATGATAAAGCACTGGATGGAGTAAAATGCCACAATCAGATTGAATTGAATTGGTTCCATACACGATAATGGATCCCACCCTCCAGTTTCCAGCTCACCTCCAAAACAACAGAGCCACTGCAGTAATGTTCCACGTTTATTATGCAGGTGTTCTTATCATCTGTAAATTACCCCTCCTAATAACTAGGAAAGTTTTGTTTACAACAGAACTGAAAATTACATCCACACCATGCCCCCAAAATACTTGTATGGAAAACATCAGCATTGAGAAAGTCTATTTATTCATATTTTCTCTTTGCTTTTCTTCTCCTACGTACTCCTTTGATGATAGAATCATGGAATTGTAGAGACATACAGCAAAGAAACAGGCCCTTCAGCCCACCAAGTCTCACCAATCATCAACCAGCCATTTACACTAATCCTACGTCAATCCCATTTTTATTTTATTCTCACCATATTTTCATAAACTTCTCCACTTCCACACCCCATATTCTACCATCTACCCACATGCTAGGGGCAATTTACAGTGGCTAATTAACCTAGTAAACTTGCATATCTTTGGGACTTGGAAAGAAACCCGATATCCTGGAGGAAACCCCACACAGACAGGGCCCAAGGTCAGGATTGAACCCAGGTCTTTGGCGCTCTGAGGCCGCCCACAGCTGGATAAAGATCTACCAGATCCCACAAGTGACATGGTCAAACTTGGATAAATAGCAGGCATTATTAGGCTTTTGATTTAGGAGAGGAGCAAGATATATGTATCAAAGTCAAAAGTCTAAATCCACCAGTCTATTGCTACTGAAAACAATTCATTCAGCACATGCTTGGAATAAATCAAGAAGTTTCCTTATCTCTTGAACTTAGAAATAAAGTTATAATGGAGCCCTATGGATTTCAGTTCCCCCAGATGGAAATGTGTTCTAAGAGTAAAATTCTTTATAAATATATTGAAGACTAACTCATCCCAATTTAAATGTGTTAAGAATCATGGGCCAAAACAATCAGCAACATTTTCACAAGACGCAGATTCAGATAAGAACTAGTTAGGTTAATGGGAATAATGAACACAAGCAAATGGGACTAGCTTGATAAACATCTTGGTCAGCATGGACAAATTTGGCCAAAGAACCTACTTCCATGCTGTATAACTCTATGATTCAAAATTTTTCCCAGGTAACATATGGTTTGTTTTTACAGACATCCATAAGTTGATATTGTCCTTAAGTTAGAAAATATACAAAAATCACTCGATATGGTAACCATACCACCACAGCATTGTAATGAATAGCATCAAAAGCACATAACACTGATAAGAAAGAACAATTACTAAAAGTGGAGTGAGAGAGACAACTAGTTCTGCTGTTCATAGGAACAAACATATGTACGTATGTCAAACCTTTTAATTTAATAATATTATGTGAGCTTGTGCCTATGTATGGGTGTCCATCAGTCAGGTGTTCATAATCTGGGAACTTCAGAATATTTAAAGAAATGTATTTTAGAAATGTTTCAATGTTCCAATGCAAATAGAAAGTACAATACTCCAAACTTTCCAGCCCAGTACTTTAAAGTCAACAGCATAGCTTCCAAACAGCGTTCTTCAAAGTTAATCTATGCTCAACTAAATAAACAAATTGACCTAGATAATATTGCATGGTGGCATGAACTGTCCCAATATTTGACCAATACAGAACTTAGGACTCATTACATGACAATGCTATCAATTTTGGGTTCTTCTCATCTGACCCTTTCTTTGAATTATAAAACTTGTTTGATCTGGAACTTTTTCAATTTATGATAAAAGATTCTCTCTCCACAAGTGATCTCTAATCTTCTAAGTAATTTCAGGAATTTCTATTACTGTTTCAGATTTCTGACCTCCTCAGTATGTTCCTTTGGTATCAACTTAGGGTTGTTGTACTACATAAAAATTATCTGGTAGGCTTCAGTAATGTTGAAAAGCAATCAGAAGAGAAGGGAGCAATTAGAAGAGGAAGCAATCAGAGAAAAGGGAGCAGTAATGGAGAAATGAAGGTCATTGTTTCCAGGATTGGGAGGTACACAATGAGAGGGAGATGAAAGCAGTAGCGACGGGAGAGAAAGGTTGCCAAGCAGAGACATGCATGGGTCTTTAGTACTATGGGGGAACATACCCTTTTGATGGCAACCAGTCCTTTTGCATATCCTTCATTGTTTACCTAATTTCCTTTTAAATGTAACATCTACACTTTCTAAACTCTTTCAGGCTTCTGCCATATTAAGTTCCCAGTTTCTCACATAAGGTTCCCTTTTCTGCCTCATCATGTAAGGGCCTTTATATTTGACAGTCCTATCCTTTTTTTTGTGAAAACATTTATCCTGACCCCTTTCAGTCTTCTCCTTGAATGCTTCCCGTTCCTCTGAGACCGATTTAGCTTCAAGTAACTGTTTCTAGTCTATTTTTGCTAAATCACTTCAGTCTAAAAAGTTGGCCTTCACCCAATTTAGATCCTTGACTCTCTTTTTTTTTCCTTTTCCATAATTATGCTCACTACCACAAAAGTATACTTACACTCATACTCCTTCTTCCAAACCAGCTTCATTATCTTATACAAAATCCAGAATCCCATCTCATCTTCTTGTTCAGCTTGCTCCATACTGGCTAAAATCTTTTCCTCAACGCAATTTGGGAATTCTCTGAGAAATTAAGTACTAGGTCAGCATCTCTCCCTTCACTGCACCAAATTCCCCCATACATTAAAATCCTATATTTTGCACTCTGCTGAAGTAATACTTAATGGAACTGGACTCCATGTTACTTCCTTTAGTTTATTTTTTTTATGAATTTAATATTCCAAAAATTGGAATAGCATTTTTTTCTCTCTCCAAGAGGAAAGAAAACCAACCATAATAACTAACCATAACCATAACTAACCATAAACCACATCTTATCTTCTTGGCACGTGAATTCCTTCTACCTGACCAGTTTTAACATGGAAGTAGTGGATACAGAAAACTTCAAGACTGTCTGTGTTGCAGAAATTTAGAAACATTAAAGAGCAATATCAAATTAGCACTAGGTACCATGAATACCTGTGAAAGGTATACTTCTGTTAATACATGAATAAACACATTAGGAGCGGGAGTAGGCTACTCAGCTCCTTGAGTTTGTTCCTCTATTTAATAAGATCATGGCTATTCTAATTGCACTGTCAACTTCACATTTCCATCTACCCATGGCAATCTTTCATTCCCTTGCTTATCAAGAGTTTATTTGCCGCTGCCTTCAGAATATCTAAGGATTCTGCTTCCACTACCTCTTGAGGAAGGCAGTTCTAAATACTCATAACCACAGAGGAAAAACTTGTATCTCACCTCTGTCTTCAATGGGTAACTACTTACTTTAAAAAAATGACCCCCCCCCAGCTCTTGATTCTCCCACAAGAATAAACCTGTTCCCCACATCAATGCTGTCAAAATGCAGCAGGATCTTTTCTTTCAGTCAAGACCCATTTCACTCTTCTGAACTCCAGAAAATACAAACTTGAAATTTTCATCATAAGACAACCCACTTCAGATATTAGCTTTGAAAGCCTTTTTAAACAGCCTCCAATACACTTAACATCTTTTCTTAGATTAGGAAACCTATACTGTATACATAAAATGTGGTCTCAATAAATGCTCTATATAAAAAATGCACAACTTTACAATTTTGTATTCAATTCTACCAGCAATAGAAAATAAACTTCTTTTAGTTTTCCTAATAACTTGCTGTGCCTACAATATTTACCTTTTGCAAATGATGTACTAGGACATTCGATCCCTATGTATATCAGAGCTCTGTAATCTCTCACTATTCACATAGAAGGCATTTTCTTTTATTTTTCCTGTCAGCCTGGGCAATTTCACATTTCAACATTATACTGAATTAGTCTAGTCAATTAACCTACCAAAATTACTTTAGAGCCTCCTTATGTCCTCTTCACAACTTACTCTCTAACCTGTTTTTGTGTCATCAAAAAATTTAGCAACCATACCTTTGGTGTCTTTCGGAAAAGTTGAGGCCCCTATTCTGAGCTAAGTGGCATTATATCTTGCCAACCAGAAAAAGACCCATTTATGCCTACTCTTTGTTTCCTGTTAGCCAGCCAGTCTTCTACCACATCAATATGTTACACACACGTTAACGGTACGGTGGCACGGTGGCAGGCACGGTAGTGTAGCGGTTAGCATAACCCTTTACAGCACCAGCGACCCGAGTTCAATTCCGGCTGCTGTCTGTAAGGAGTTTGTACGTTCTCCCCGTGTCTTCGTGGGTTTCCTCCGGGTGCTCCGGTTTCCTCCCACATTCCAAAGATGTACAGGTTAGGAAGTTGTGGGCATGCTACATTGGTGCCGGAAGCGTGGCGACACTTGCAGGCTGCCCCCAGAACACCACACAAAAGATGTATTTCACTGTGTGTTTCGATGTATATGTGACTAATAAAGATCTTATCTTATATACTTTCTACTGCATGAGCTTATATTTTCTGCAATAATTTTTGAGGCAGTACCTTCTCAAATATAAACATATCTGCTGTTTCATTATTCTGACACTATTCTTGGTCACTCTTTCTGCTTCTTTTGTCCTCACTTAACTCTTACCCCAAGATACTTTCCACACTCCCCTACAATCCACAAATGTTAAAAATTTAAGCTTGGTATGACCATACAAAATGTTATTCTCTCTCATCATCTTCTGATAACAAGCCCAGTTAAAACACCAAAACAAAAAAGTAAAACTGTGCTATAATTACATCACTAGTGTAAGTGTGAGGTTTTTTTTAAATCACCTTAATGCAAGTCACACAACAGAACTGCAGTGCAACTCATACTGGTTCTGCATCTTTCTAGTGACACCACCTCATGGAATTAAATTTGAACAGTTTGCACTGCACTTCAGGAGTGTAACAATAATTAGTAAAAAGCTAATGACAGAACAAAATGACTATTGTCTTACATTGACAGTTTAAACACTGTATGATTCAAATTTAATTATGTTAATTGTTTCTAGTACTGTTTTCTTTAAATTATTTAATTTTAATTCCTTGGTAATTCATTTTTTTAATGTATGAAATAAATTTGAATAATCAGTAGAAAACTATACCCATTAACTTTCAACATTTTTTCAAGCTTTTAGCTGTTGGAGTTGAGCAAGTCAAAACACTTATGGAATTCTGCTTCAAGCAAATTTGTTTATTTGCACCTTTCCAGAACACAAAGTAGTATCAAATTAAGATTCATTTTTGAGTTCTGTCTTTTTTTTAATGTTTTTGACTGTAACATTTACTCATCTATTTTCTTTGAAAAATATTTTGTATCTTTTTTTGTGCTTATTCCAGCTCCCTCACTATGTAAAATATAGTGTTAATTATTTCAATTTACACTTGTTTCTCCCGGGCACACCAACACTTTAATTTTAATCAGCAATGCTGCAGCTTTTCCATTCCCCAGCTGCCTAAGGATGCCATAGCTAGTGGCAAAGTATACTTCTGGTCTTTAAAACAACATGTAAACTGTAGATTGCATCTGTTGAAACAATGGGTGGTTACTGTACGCTCGGGCAGCGGGGAAAAGCAGATTACCAGAACATCACTCGTGATTTTTTTTAAATGAAGTATCATTGGAAAAAAAAGTGGCCAAACAGTACAATTAATAATGTATGGTTTATCGCTACGAAAAAAAATAAGAATTATGCACAATAGAGCAACGGTTTTCATTAAAAGTTAACACATTCTAATCAATTCATATTTTATCTTAGCAATAAGCCTCAGCAACTCTGTAAACAAATTGGTACAGGCAAGGAAATAAGTTCTGACTGTTTTGACAACATTTATGAATACTTTTTTGTCTGACTAAAGAATTATAAATATATCACAGGGTTTTTGCGCCAAGACATTATTTACCACTGCTGATTTTTAAATATATGCACATTATAGGTGAACTAACCTTTAATGGAGAAATATGAGCATGTGATACATATCCAAGGATGTTTTCAATCTGCGATAAGTTCTTCTCAGAGACATGAACAAGCTCAGGGCCTTTGACATCATTGGTTAGACGTGGTAAGCTAAAGTCATTTGGTGGCGAATCCTCATCTTGATAATGATATTTCTAAACAAAGGTAACAGAATTTAAATGAGTAAGATGAACTGAGATAGCAGTGGGAATTGACATTCAGTTTTAATAATTCAGATACAATAGTTTCTGCTTCATTCCATGCTCCACACAAATCTATATAATTTCTTCATTCTTCACACAATTTCGCTCTCCATATATCCCAACTCTGATTCTCTGCCTCCTGCTCCTTCTCTGCCACTATAATGAAAAGCAGGGCAAGATACAGCAAAGAGGCATACTTATTTCTGAATTTAAGTGTAAAATGAATGTCTGCAATAACAGAATGAGATTGTCTTCAGTGTTTCCACAAGCAGCTGATTCACAATAGCTTCCAGTGATTTTGGGCAACTGCAAATATGAAAATTTGACAACCATTTAAGGAAAATAAAAGTGCAGTAACATGGAAATCACATCTGTATTTTGGGAATAAGGTTAGTCCTACAAACAAAAATGCAATCAGGTGGAGAGATTGATAGGTAATTACAAAGAGCATGGAGATTAGTCTATATCGGACATACTCATATAATTTAGTTGTGGCCAAAATCAGACTGCATACTTGCTGTTCAACTGTATCTCCAGACATACACGAATAAGCCAAGGTTTTAGCTTTCCAAAGTCGTCAAAATTTCATTGGCCTTTATTGAAATAGGCCATTCACTTGCCAAATGCTCAATTCTCTGGCTCAGCAAAGAAATGAAAGCTGTTAAATTATGACTCCACTTTGATTCCCAAGGATTGTTCAGGAGTTCCTTTCATTAACGAAAATGGGCTTCTCCCCACAGCTGGTGCAGGCCTAGAAATGGGATATAAATAACATATAAGGTGTTCCCAACCTCAATTTTCTTTCAATTTGCCCACAGGAAGACAAACGGAGGAAGATTTAAAATTAAACTGGCATAGCAGTCTACACAGGAATCCTTGGAACATCCCTCGAATACAAGATGACAACCAATATACTAATCTCTCTATTCTCTTCTGCAGGATGATCTTTAGGCCTTGTTATCACCAGATGCAGCTGGGGGCCCAAATGCCAACCAGAAGGCTTGCCATAATTTTTCTGTTTCTAATATACTAAGATAAAATAAATCCCAGTTTGACTAGGTGTGCAACAGAAGTGCACTTTGGCTATGTAAATGGCTCAGATATTAAATAAGTGGAAACTACCTGTGTTGTGTGAAATCGTTCTTTCTGTCTTAAGGATCAAGGACTCTGGACACGAGCTTTGTAGACCAAAACTAGTTTAATCACAAAGGCAATCGTGGGACTGAATGGATGGGAACAGACACACGATCACTCATGCACAGGATACCACGAAGACAAGAGGGGAATTGCAACTGGGGTAAAACACACTGTCACACACACACACACACAGATACAAACAGGCACACAATAACAATGTACAACTTCAGGATATAACACTTCAATGCCTGTCCCACACTAGTATTGGCCCTTAACACTCCCTGAGTCTGAGTGAAAAGCTCCCTGACCATGTGGTAATGCACTCTTACCAATGATCTCTGCAGCGTTATCTCACTACTCCTGGGGTCATCAAAAGAGGAAGGGCTAGGGGATGCAGCCCTTTTTATGGTGCTAGGAGGCTAGATGGAGCCTCACTGTTGTCATTTAAACGAGCCAATGGTGTGGGAGTCAAAGACAAAGGTTCCTGCCACAGCCAATGGTCAGGGAGGTTCAGAGACAAAGGGTACTGGTCAGGCAAGTTCAGAGGCAAAAGGTACTCTCACACCTGAGGGGTGGGCGGATCTGCAACTTGATTGACAGTAGTATCACTTCCGATCAGAGGAGCAATGCTGTCCTCCGGTCAGCGGGGGTCATTGTTGTTACTGTCATGTGACAGCCATGTGGATTTCTCACAACAACCTGTAATGTTAGCGTATCTCCATAATGCTGTACCTTACACGCAGATGGGAAGTAGTTGCAAATAACAGAAGAGACACAATAAATATCTCAATGTAATAAGTTTATTATAAAAATGGAAACACCATGCCAAATTTCAGCTGAAGGCACAGTGCCATGTAATGAATGTAAAAGATGTTTTACACCTGAATCAATGTTGCCTCCTTTTTACGTACTCAGGTTATATTATTTATCCATCTTGCAATTATTCAGGAAGAAGTAACCAAATTACAATAAATACAAGATGGATTTGAAACAACATACCTTAGAAATTCTAACGTGCAAACTACAGTTCTGCAAGTTTAGATAAAGGTCTTCCAACTCAACTCAAAAAGTCACAGGCTTTTTGTCACATGGTCAGCTCGGTTATCCATTGCCAGATCTCACCTCTCCGTGTAAACTGATGTTTCACATCCATTTATTACACTAGAAGTATCAGAGTGGTCTAGAAAATCTCAAACCTCTTTCCACCTTCTTCAACCTGACCCATCTTAACCTTCATGTTACAAAACAAAATGTAAAAGAACTTGGTTTTTGGCTTCTCGTGCCTGCTCTGTGGATCAAGAAGATCAAAATGATCTTTTATCTCATCACCACTTTCTTGTATGTGCTCTGATTCAGTCTCTATCTTGAAAATACTCAGCCACTGAGCCATAGAACCATACAGCACAAAACAGGCCCTTCGGCCCACCATATTGTGCCATCCATCAAATCACCCTCACACTATCTAAACCTTTCCTCCCGCATATCCCTCTATCTCACATTCCTCCATGTGCCTATCCAACAAACTCTTGAACCTGTCAATGTATCTGCCTCCACCACCACCCCAGGTAGTGCATTCCATGCACCAACCACTCTCTGGGTGAAAAACCTCCCCCTGACATCTCCCCTGAACCTCCCACCCATAACCTTAAACCCATGCCCTCTCGTCTTCAGCATTGGTGCCCTGGGAAGGAGGCGCTGGCTGTCCACTCTATCTATTCCTCTCAATATTTTATATACTTCTATCACGTCTCCCCTCATCCTCCTCCTTCCAGTGAATAAAGCCCTAGCACCTTAAGCCTCTCCTCATATTCCATATGCTCTAATCCAGGCAGCATCCTGGTAAATCTCCTCTGCACCCTCTCCAACGCCTCCACATCCTTCCTATAATGCGGCGACCAAAACTGAACACAGTATTCTAAGTGTGGTCTAACTAGAGTTTTGTAAAGCTGCATCATCACTTTGCGGCTCTTAAACTCACTCCCACGACTTATGAAAGCTAACATCCCATAGGCCTTCTTAACTGCTCTATCCACCTGTGAGGCAACTTTCAGTGAACTGTGAATATGAACCATATGAACCCCCAGATCCCTCTGCTCCTCTACACTGCCAAGTACCTTGCCATTTACCCTGTACTCTGCCCTGGAGTTTGTCCTTCCAAAGTGTACCACCTCACACTTCTCCGGATTGAACTCCATCTGCCACTTGTCAGCCCAGCTCTGCATCCTATCAATATCCCTCCGTAAGTTCTGACAGCCCTCCACACTATCCACAACACCGCCGATCTTAGTGTGTTCCGCAAACTTACTAACCCAGACTTCCACCCCCTCATCTAAGTCATCTATAAATATCACAAAAAGTAGAGGTCCCAGAACTGATCCCTGCGGGACACCACTAGTCACTGCCCTCCAATCCGAGGGCACTCCTTCCACCACAACCCTCTGCTTTCTACAGCCAAGCCAATTCCTAATCCACACAGCCAAGCTTCCCTGGATCCCTTGGCCTCTGACCTTCTGAAGAAGCCTACCGTGAGGTACCTTATCAAACACCTTACTAAAATCCATATAGACCACATCCACCGCACTACCCTCATCAATCTTCCTCGTCACCTCCTCAAAGAACTCTATCAGGCTTGTGAGGCAAGATCTTCCCTTCACAAAGCTATGCTGGCTGTCCCTAATCAGTCCATTATTCTCCAAGTGTTCATAGATCCTATCCCTTAGAATCCTTTCTAACAGCTTACCCACCACAGACGTAAGGCTCACCAGTCTGTAATTCCCTGGACTATCCCTACTACCTTTTTTGAACAAGGGGACAACATTCGCCACCCTCCAATCCTCCGGCACCATCCCCGTTGACAACGAGAACTCAAAGATCCTTACCAGCGGTTCAGCAATCTCCTCCCTCGCCTCTCGAAGCAGCCTGGGGAAAATCCCGTCAGGCCCCGGAGATTTATCCGTCTTGATATTATTTAACAACTTCAACACATCCTCTCTTGATATCTACAGCCTCGAGAACATTACCCTTACCAGCACTCCCTTCCACGTCCTCAAGACCCCTCTCCTTGGTGAATACTGAAGAGAAGTATTCATTGAGAACTTCTCCCACTTCCACCGCCTCCAGGCACATTCTCCCATCTTTGTCTTTAATCGGACCTACCTTTACCCTAGCCATCCTCCTACCCTTCACGTAGGTGAAAAAGGCCTTGGGATTTTCCTTAACCTTACTAGCCAATGCCTTTTCATGTCCCCTTCTAGCTCTCCTCAGCCCTTTCTTAAGTTCCTTCCTCGCTACTCTATATTCCTCACAGGCCCTGTCTGAACTTTGCTGCTTATACCTTATATATGCTACCTTCTTCTCCCTAACTAGTCGTTCAACCCCTCTCGTCACCAACAGTTCCTTCACCCTGCCATTCCTTCTCTGCCTCACCGGGACATATTTATCCCTAACATCCTGCATAAGATCCCTGAACATCGACCACATCTCCATGGTACATTTCCCTTCAAAAAGGACATCCCACTTTACACTCCCAAGTTCTCTCCTTATGGCCTCATAGTTCGCCCTTCCCCAATTAAATATCTTCTTGTCCTCTCTGCACCTGTCCCTGTCCATGACAATTTTAAAGGTTATGGAGCAATGGTCACTGTCCCCCAAATGCTCACCCACCAATAGATCCTTCACCTGTCCCTGTTCATTTCCTAAAACTAGATCTAGCGTGGCATTCCCTCTAGTCAGCCTGTCAACATACTGCATCAGGAATCCCTCCTAGACACCTATAACAAATTCCGTCCCATCTAAACCTTTGGCACTAAGCAGGTTCCAGTCTATATTTGGGAAGTTGAAGTCTCCCATTATAACAACCCTGTTATTTTTGCTTCTCTCCAAACTCTGCCTGCCAATCTGCTCCTCTATATCTCTACCGCTACCGGGGGGCCTATAGAATACTCCTAGTAGAGTAACTGCTCCTTTCTTGTTCCTTACTTCCACCCATAGGGACTCTAGAGATGATCCTTCTACAACAGCCATCCTTTCCACAGCCGTAACAGTGTCCCTGAGCAGTATCGCCACCCCTCCTCCTCTTCTCCCCCCTTCCCTATCCCTCTTAAAACACCGAAAACCAGGAATATTCAATATCAACTCCTGCCCTGACGTCAGCCACGTCTCAGTAATAGCCACAATATCATAGTCCCCCATACTTATCCAAGCCCTCAGAGTTCATCTCCCTTATTCCTGACACTTCTTGCATTTAAGTAAACACACTTCAGTCCATCTACCTTACTACTTTTATAGGCTGTATTCTGCTTCTCCTTCCCCAAAGCCTCTCTACCTGTTTGATCTAACTTTTCTCCATCCCCTTCTTCCTCTGACCTACTCCTCCAGAGCCCAGATGGGTAGTGACTTCCAAAGAATCACTCCCACTCCACCATGCAGTACAGAAATTTTTTTTCCCTTCTCTGTCCTGAATAGCCATCCCTTTATTGTGATATTTTGATCCTGGTTCTAGACAACCGAGTCAGTGGAAACTTCATCTCCACATCCAGTCTTCAAGCCTCTTAACAGTTTTATACTCCCACAATCTTCTGAACACAAAAGAGTATAAGCCTTGTTGCTTAATCAGAATCAGATTTATTATCACTGACATATGACATGAAATTTGCTGTTTTGCAGCAGCAGTACAATGCAAAGACATAAAATTACAATAAATTACAAAAATAAATAAACAGTGCAAAAAAAGGAATAGTGAGGTAGTGTCCGTGGGTTCATGGACCATTCAGAAATCTGATGATGCAGGGGAAGAAGCTGTTTCTGAATCATTGAGTGTGGGTGTTCAGGGTCCTATACATCCTCCCTGATGGTAGCAATGAGAAGAGGGCATGTCCCAGATAGTGAGGGCTGTTAGTGAGGGATGCTGCCTTCTTGAAGATGTCCTCGATGGTGGGGAGGGTTGTGCCCATGACGGAGCTGGCTGCGTCTACAACCCTCTGCAGCCTCTTGCAATCATGTGCATTGGAGGCTCTATACCAGCCTGTGACGCAACCAGTGAGAATGCTCTCCACAGTACATCTATAGAAATTTGTAAGTGTCTTTTGTGACAAACTGAATCTCTTCAAACTCCTAATAAAGCAGAACCACTGGCATGCCTTCTTCATGATTGCATCAGTGTTGGGCCCAGGACAGATCCTCTGAGATGTTAATGCCCGTGAACTTGAAGCTGCTCACCCTTTCCACTGCTGACCCCTCGATGAGGACTGCTGTGTGTTCTCCCAACTTCCCCTTTCTGAAGTCCACAATCAATTCCTTGGTCTTCCTGGCACTGAGTGCGAAGTTGTTGCGACACCACTCAACCAGCTAATCTATCTCACTCCTGTACACTTCCTCACTGCCATCTGAGATTCTACCAACACATTGGTGTTATTGGGGAATTTATAGATGGCATTTGAGCTGTGCTTAGCCACACAGTCATGAGTGTAGAGAGGGTACAGCAGTGAGCTAAGCACGCATCCTTGAGGTGCACCTGTGTTGACTGTCAGTGAGGAGGAGGTGTTGTTATCGATCCACACTGACTGTGGTCTCCCAGTAAGGAAGTCGAGGATCCAGTTGCAGAGGGAGGTTCAGAGGCCCACATTTTGAAACTTGGTGATTAGTTCTGAGGGGATGATGGTGTTGAATGCCGAGCTGCAATCGATAAACAGCAGCCTGATGTATGTTTTGTGGTTGTCTAGGTTCTCCAAAGCAGAGTGGAGAGCAAGTGAGATTGCATCTGCTGTAGACCTGTTGTGGCGTATATGACTATATCTCTCTCTATAT
The DNA here is from genome assembly GCF_009764475.1 of Pristis pectinata. Classification (NCBI taxonomy): domain Eukaryota; kingdom Metazoa; phylum Chordata; class Chondrichthyes; order Rhinopristiformes; family Pristidae; genus Pristis; species Pristis pectinata. Next base: position 43,484,376 of record NC_067415.1, read on the forward strand.
AACAAACTCACCATTCCAGGAATCAATTTGATGAACCTTTGCTGCACTCTTTCTATTGCAAGAATACCTTTCTTTGGATAGGCAGAGCAGACCTGCACACACTATTCCATACACAGCTGTGCTGAAGCAGAGCACTGCTGCTATTAGGTTTCCTTTAAACATCTGAAAAGCAAGGTTGAGAAGGAAACAGGATGTTGTAGCCAGTCAAGGCCCCCATCAAGTGATCAGAAGGCTGAAGGGCCTCAGATAGCTGAAGAACCAGAGGAGTGTCAGGTAATTGAGTGCTCAGTGTTTGGAATTAGGAGAGAGGAACAGGGAAAAGGATGATTGGTAAGATAAAGACTTCATTTAGGTATTCTAAACCATAGCAGTGGTATGAAGTCCTGGGTGGACTCAGGAGTGACTTTGAAAGTGTTAATATTGCACTTCATTCTGGAAAACAAATATTCACTTTCAATTACATGACATTGGAGAAAGGTGATAAGCAACTGAATTTCTCGTCACATTTATTTAGGAGTTCAACTAGGTCGTGTATCAACAAAGTATTTGTCTTATTTATAATGTTATTGCTCTTTTATAGCATCAATATTGTCAATATACATTGTTATTATGATGAAAGATTTGATCAAAGTCAGGATTTTTACCAATCTTTAGCATACTTGCTCTGTCCCTGATAATTAGGAATCTAGAAAGAGAATTGTAAATGTAACTAATACACCATATAAACTAAGGAATCACAACTAGTTTTTGATTTGTATATATCAGCAATGGAAACATGTGGCTAGAAAATGGTTGGTGCCTCTAAAGGCATATCAGTTGGTGCAGAGTGTGCTAATAATGATTGCTCTGCAAAATTCAGTATTATGCAAAGCTCAGGCTGACATGCAGTGCTGAATGGGGCCTTTCAATCTGAGGTTCCTACCTGTTTTAAGAAGACCACTATCTTCCCAGTACCTAAGAAAAACAAGGTAATATGCCTTAATGACTACCGACCGGTGGCTCTGACATCCACCATCATTAAGTGCTTCAAGAGGCAGGTCATGGCACGCATTATCGCCTCCCGGAAAACCTCAACCTACTGCAATTCGCTGACCGCTGAAACAGGTCTACAGTGGACGTCATCTCCCTTTCCCTACACTCAGCTCTGGAGCATCTGGATAGTAAAGACACCAATGTTAGACTATTGTCTATTGAATACAGCTCCGCCTTCAATACTATAATTCCAAGCAAACTCATCACCAAACTACGAGACCTGGGACTCAACACCTCCTTCTCCAACTGGATCCTTGACTTTCTGACCAACAGTTGCAATCAGAGAGGATAGGCAGCAAAACTTCCAGCACGATTATTAGCAACACTAGTGCCCCACAAGGCTGCATCCTCAGCCCCCTACTCTACTCCCCATACACTCATGACTGCATGGCCAGATTCTGCTCAAACTCCATGTATAAGTTTGCAAATGATACCACCGTAGTGGGCAGTACCTCAAATAACGATGAGTCGGAGTAGAGGAAGGAGATAGAAAACTTAGTGACATGGTGTCATAACAACAACCTTTCCTTCAATGTCTGCAAAACAAAAGAGCTGGTCATTGACTTCAGGAAGGGGGGCAGTGCACATGCACCTGTCTACATCAATGGTGCTGAGGTCGAGAGGGTTGAGAGCTTCACGTTCCTAGGAGTAAACATCACCAATAGCCTGTTCTGGTCCAATCATGTAGACGCCACAGCCAAGTAAGCTCACCAGTGCCTCTACTTCCTCAGGAGGCTAAAGAAATTTGGCATGTCCCCTTTGACACTCAACAACTTCTATTGATGCACCATAGAAAGCATCCTATCTGCATCACAGCTTGGTATGGCAACTGTTCTTCCTGGGACCGCAAGAAGCTGCAGAGTTGTGGACACAGCCCAGTACATCATGGAAACAAGCCTCCCCTCCATGGACTCTGTCTACACTTCCCACTGCCTTGATGATGCAGCCAGCATAATCAAAGACCCCACCCACTCGGGATATTCTCTCTTCTCCCCTCTCCCATCAGGCAGAAGATACAGGAGCTTGAGGGTACATACCACCAGGCTCAAGGACAGCTTCTATCCCGCTGTTATAAGACTATTAAACGGTTCCCTTATACGATGAGATGGACTCTTGACCTCACAATCTACCTTGTTATGACCTTGCACCTTATTGTCTACCTGCACTGCACTTCCTATATAGCTGTGACACTTTACTCTCTATTCTGTTATTGTTTATACCCTCTACTATCTCAATGCACTGTGTAATGAATTGATCTGTACAAATGGTATGCAAGACAAGTTTTTCACTGTACCTCGGTACAAGTGACAATAATAAACCAATACGTGCTCTTATGCCTCAAAGGAAATCAGATAAATGTGGGATCAAGATTAGGTCCAGAGGATCAAAAGGGACGACAGACTGGAGGTGGGGTGGGGAAATTCAGGGATTGGGACTGGTTATAGAACAGTACAGCACAGTACAGGCCCTTAGGCCCACAATGTTGTGCTGACCTTTAAACCTCACCTAAGACTCTCTCACCCCTTCCTCCCACATATCCTTCTATTTTAAATTCCTCCATATGCTTATCTAGTAATCTCTTGAATTTGACCAATGTACCTGCCTCCACCATCGCCCCCGGCAGCGCATTCCATGCCCCAACCACTCTCTGGGTAAAAAAAACCTCCCTCTGATATCTCCCTTGAACTTCCCGCCCATTACTTTAAAGCCATGCCCTCTTGTATTGAGCATTGGTGCCCTGGGAAAGAGGTGCTGGCAGTCCTCTCTATCTATTCCTCTTAATATTTTGTACACCTCTATCATGTCTCCTCTCATCCACCTTCTCTCCAAAGAGTAAAGCCCTAGCTCCCTTAGTTTCTCCTCAAAATGCATACTTTCTAAACCAGGCAGCATCCTGGTAAATCTCCTCTGCACCCTTTCCAATGCTTCCACATCCTTCCCATAATGAGGCGACCAGAACTGGACACAGTACTCTAAGTGTGGTCTAACCAGAGTTTTATAGAGCTGCATCATTACCTCGTGGCTCTTAAACTCGATCCCTCGACTTATGAAAGCTAACACCCCATAAGCTTTCTTTACTACTCTATCTACCTGTGAGGCAACTTTCAGAGATCTGTGGATATGGACCCCCAGATCCCTCTGCTCCTCCACACTACCAAGAATCCTGCCATTAACTTCGTGGTCTGCCTTGGAATTTGTCCTTCCAAAGTGTACCACCTCACACTTCTCAAGATTGAACTCCATCTGCCACTTCTCGGCCCAGCTCTGCATCCTATCAATATCCCTCTGCAATCTTCGACAATCCTCTACACTATCCACAACACCACCAACCTTTGTTAGTGAATAGTGAGGTGAAGATAAAGTTCAACTTCCTGTGCATCAGTGTGGGGTAGGATTGGTAGTCAGGATAGGAGGTAACCTTGGTAATTGCAGGAGTGATAGGGAGAGTGGGAATGGAAATAGCAGTCAAAAGGGTAGCCTTGGTAATGAAGGGAAAATAGCCTTGATAGCTTGTGGAGATTAATAATAATCAGGGGTAACTTTGATAGTTAAGAAGAGGAGAGGAGAGCAGAGCAGGTGGTCACAGCAGAATCAGATCAGCAGCATGGGAATGGAATCATAATGACAATGCAATCAATCACTGAGGTTGTATAATCATTGGTTGAGAGGGGAAGGGTTGGAAATCATTAGACTGGATGCCAGGTTGGCAGATCTGTTCAAAGGCCATGAGTTTGGGGAGAGATGTGATCATTCCATTGGGAGAGGTGGGACAGAGGCCCAAAGTAGATCCAATTAAGTACCTTCTTTCAAAAGAATATATTGGAGTCAGGTTCCCATTACCAGCCCATCACAGACTATGAAACCTTCTGCAAGTTTGACCCATAGCCAGCACAGACTATGTATTTACAGTTGAGAATTATGGAAGCAGCACACAGATGCAGGCTGCATGTTGTTGGATTGCTTTGTGCAAGTGAGATATCCTCCATGTATTAGCTCCTTAGGTGTAGGGCATCCCAAACTCACACGAGATTCCCAATTTTCGATAATACTGCCGTTTTCATCAAAATTGAATCACGTAGCATCCAAAAGCACAGTGTTACATCCTTCAATTTCGAGGCCATGATTGAGGCAAGAGTCAACAAAGACCACGCATGTTTAACAGGTAGCCAACAAGTGAGTGAAAAGTAAATTTTAAATAATGTACACTTAACTAGCAGTTGATCATTTCTCAGAAATTATGGGTCAGGCTTGTCGCTAATGCTGAACCTACCAGTTTTCATTGCTGGCATATGGAAGTAGTTTGTAATAAACTTGTAGATCCTTTGATGTTGACCAGCTGATAGGCAAGTTCTGGACCCAAATGAGTTGGCACTTACACAACATAATACTTTCACAGGAGCAGACCATAACAAGCCCTACCAATGAAATGTCGGGTTGTTGACAGCGGACAAAGTCAAGTCCTTTGTCATGGACTGATAGTCAGAAGCACTGCAAAATGCTAAAAATAAATTTAAAATTAAAGGTAAAATTATGAAAAGATTAGAAAAAAAACTCCAAGAAGCACCTAAAATCATAAGACTTTAAAGCATATATATTTATTCTAAAATATTGTAAATTATTTGACTCTGCACTTCTCTCTTACAGCTGTTCTTTCCAAACAAGGAAAAAGTTTGTTGTACCTGTAACAGGTCCATCAAGCAGATTCCATATTGTAAGTGCTGGGGAATTCAGGAAGCGACTACTCTGCTCCTGGATTCCATCAGGACTCAGATATTGGAGCACAGCTCAAAAATTGCTGGTGAAGCTTGCCCAGCAATTCCCACTCCACAGACTTGAAAAGAACAATTCAGGTTGTCACGCTATTGCACTTTCGTGTGTTACGCTTTCAGTGATTCCATCTTTCAGAAGAGATGTTAAACATCTGCTTTTCGTTTCTCTCCAGTGGATTTAAAAATCATATAAAGGACCCAGAGCACTGTTTTGAGGAGAGGAGTGTCCCAGGCAGTATGGCCAATATTGATCCCTTAATTATCATCACTATACACAAATGATCTGGCCGTTATTACATTACTGTGTAGGGGATCTTGTTGTGTACAAATTGCTTCATCTACATCCATGATTACAACCGGGAATAGAATTCAAAAGCATTTCACTGCCTATGACACTTTGGCATGTCCTAATGTCAGGATGGACAATACAAAATAGTCTTTCTTTATAACAACACATACATTGGCTTCTAACTTTTAGATGGCAATTGTATTTTAGTGCAACATTCAGGTCAGTTCAGCTTTTACAGTTGCAAGCTTCTCAATGCTCATTTCACATGCCATGAGCTGTGTTTATAGAAGAAATTATTTCCTTGCAAACACAATGCGATTCATCAATCGTGCTATAGCTGGCTTTGGAGCACATTAGAGTTAGTTTACGTCAGTACTTCAAAACCCATGAAAGCCACATCCTCCAAATGAAATTGGAGATTTCTTTCCAAAAAAGAAACAAAATAAAAGGAAACTGATACATATGGCATACGAAAAAATAAAGGTATGCTTTTTTTTTGCAATAAGGGTGAGGCAATCAATGGTCTCTGTTATAACTAAGTAATCATCACCAACTTTTGGCATTGACACATGTAGAGGTAAGCATATACATCTAGAATGTGCTGTCAGAGAAACCTGCTTCTAAACAAATGCACACAGCAGTACTCACCAAGACGTACATCTGTAAAATAACATGCATGTAATTGCTGTTACTTGCCCACTAGCGTTATGCAGTAACAGCTAAAACTGTTAGGGTCAGTGCATTCAGAAGTGAGGGGATAAACTGGGATATTAGAATCAGAATCAGATTTATTATCACTAACATATGGTGTGAAATTTGTTGTTTTGCAGCAGCAGTACAGTGCAAAAACATTTAAAAAATCTATAAATTACAGAAAAATAAATAGTGCAAAAAGGAATAATGTGGTCATGTTCCTGGATCATTCAGAAATCTGATGGAGGAGAAGAGTTTAGTTTTATGGTTATGTTACCAGACTAAAAAAAACACTATCATACCTGGTTGTTAATAGTGCAGACCATAAACAATTGATAAGTGCAACAATGGTAAAGCCCAATGCATGCATAAAGCAACATTAAAGAGCTGCAAGCATCTACAGCTAAAAGTGCATCTCAACCTCCTTTTGATGTCTGCATCTTTGCAGAAATCAATCTTAAACCAATCTGGCTTACTCTACTCAAGAAACATCTCTAAGCACTTATACAGCAAAGGCCACATTATTCAACAGCATGCTAGGTATAATGCTGAAGGCAAGCTCCAGAATTAGTTGCATCTCTCACCAAGCTGTTCCATTACAACTACAATGTTGGAACATGACCAACAAAGTCAAAAATTACCAATAAATATCCTGTTCACAAAAAGATAGGAGAAATCTAATCTGCCCAATTACCATCTCATCATTTCACTCTCAAACATGAGCAAGGTGATAGAACGTGTCATTAGCAGTGCTACCAAACATGCTTGCTCACCAATATTTAGTTTTAGTTTTAATAGGATCATCTAAACTCCAAGCCATCTTACCATTTGGGTGAAGAAAAATAAACATGAGAGTTGAATTCTACAGATTAGTTGAGAATGACTACCTTGAGTGAATGTGGTGTCAGGAAACCTTAGTAAAGTTCTATTTCCATGAACATTAAGGTGTGGGGGGAGGGGGTGGGGGGACATCATAAGCTGGAGACATGCTTAATCAAAATTATTGAGATTGTACCTTTCAAGTCCAATTATTTCATCCCCAAGACAATGCTACAGAAGCTTTTTGGGTGCAGTGACCAAGGTCTAGTATATTCAGCTGCTCCATCAATGACCTTCCTTCCATCAGTAGATCAGAAATGAGGATGTTTGCAGATGCTTAGTCCTATTCACAACTTCCCAGATAATGAAGTAGTCCACAGCTCCCATACAAGTAAGTCTAACCATCTTTCATGAAAGTCCCAGGCAACGTTATCAAATCTGTGACTCTGACCAGAAACATAATTGCACCAATCACATGAATACAGTGGCCACAAAAGCAGGTCAGCGGCTGTGTATTCCATGGAAAATGATTCATTTCTTTCCATAATTCTTTTCACCATCTGCAAGGCACATCAGGAGTGTGACTTGCCTTTCTAGATGAATGCAATTCTGAATAGAACAAAGCAAACCATTTGATTAGGACTTCACCTGTAATATTCACTCTCTTTACAAGCAGTGTATTTTGGCTGCAAAGTGCAAGATTTATTGCAGAAATTCACCAAGGGTTCTTTCATAGAACCTCATGGACACAACCCCTACCACTAAGAACAACAATGGACACATTGGAAGACCATCATCTTCAAATTCCCTTCAAATCGCACAGTATTCAGTCTTGGAAATCAATCACCATTCCTTCATCTTGCTAAAGAAGTCTCTACCTAAAAGCCCTGTGTACCTTTACCACAGGAACACCTGCTCATAACACCTTTCAAAGGGCAATTAGGAATGGGTATAAATGATGTTCTTGCGAGAAACATCTCATCGTATTAAATTATAAACAAAAATAGAGAGCTCCAAATATGTGATGATTCATGATTTTCTGAAGCCTATTCTGTGTAACCAATTAGCTCATTATAATGATTTCATTTCCTAAATCATTGAACTACAACCTGCCCAGGCAGAGGAGCAACACCAAGACGACTTTAATACTGATAAATAACAAAATTAGCTCTGCAGGTCAATAACACTATCAAAATTACAAACAGAGCACTGGGTTTCATTCCAATTAGTACAGAGTAGAAAGGTAAAGTATCTGAGAGAAACAAGTTCACTTTTTCGAACAACTGTGAACAGTTCTAATCACCATATAATGGAAAGTTTGTTGCAAGTGCAGTAAAGGAACAAAAAAAGATTTACCAGAATTATACCAAAATTATTAAGTTTTATTCATCAGAAAAGATTGAACAGGTAAAGCCTATTTTCCCTATAGAGACTTTTGGAATAACTTAGTGGGTAAACTGCCTGGAACACCATCCCCAGTAGCTATATAATAGCAGGTGCATTTCCAAGATTAATTTCTTTTGCAGGAAATGCCACTGCCTTGCTGGGTGTGCTCATTGTCTAACACTTGTGTGGTATGAGCATTACTTGCCACCTAACAACCGGTGTTGGGTGTCATCTTTACTTTCTGGATGTGAGTACCAACTGCCTCAGTATCTAAGAAAAGAACATAAGAAACAGGAGCAAGAATAGGCCACTTGGCCCCTCAAGCATCCCCTGCCATTCATGTGATTATGGCTGATTCACCCCAGGCTTCATCTGTTCTTCTGTGCCAGTTCCCTATAACCCTAAATTCCCTGCTTTTTCAAAAATATATCTACTTCTTTAAGTACCCTCAATAATTTGGCCTCCACAACTCTGAGAATTCCAGAGATCTACCAACCCCCTATGATAAGTAGTTCATACACACCTGAGCTTTAATGACCACCCCCTAATCTTGTAACTGTGTCCTCTCCAAGATTCTCCCAGTTATGGAAAGATCTTGACATCTACCCTGTCATGCCCCTAAAGATCTTACATGTTTCAATAAGTTCACCTAATTCTTCTAAACCTCAAAGAATATAGATCTAATTTCTTTAGCCATTCATGACAGGACAACCCTCTCATTCCAGAAATTAGCCCAGTGTATCTTTTTTGGATTGCCTCCATTACCAATATGCCCTTTATTGAAATTTGTGCAAGTAGCAGCAAGCACCCCTAATTCGAATCTTTTAAAGGAATGAGGGTCATTGATGAAACTGCTGAAGATATTAGAGTCCAGGATTGTTCCCCAAGGAACTCCTTCAGTAACGTCCTGGGTTGAAATAACTGGCTAACAACAAACTGACTCCAGCCAATGAAGAATTTTCCCTCTGACATCCATCGACTTCAGCATTAGTCAGACATTGCAATGCCACACTATCCCAAAGTGCATTTACTCTCATCTCACCTCTAAAATTATTTTAAATCACATTTCTACTAAGACTCTGTTGAAGTCTGTAACTGAACGGTGCACCTGAAATCCAAACTAAACATTGCTGAATAGATTACTATTGAATAAACGTTATTGACAGGACTTTTGATAACACCTTCTTAAGTACTGATCGTCTTAAGTACATGTCCCTCTTGGTCTGTTGACCCCATTGATGGATGTGAGCATCTGGGAAGAGAACCATTTGTAGAGCTCAATTCAAAGTATTCCCAACCTATTTACATCTATAGCTTCCATCCATTTCCTGCCACATTTCCAGGCATTCAAACTAAGGAATCTCTATTCTCAGTACAAAATAATACTTTGTGCAAAGCCAGCTGAAATTTGCAGGAAGATGTCTTGCCTGAACGTCCAACATGCTCATGAGATTAAAATGCAGATATAAATTGGTAAAGTGGGCAATCTGGGTTATCATTTTTAGCACAAGGATTGTTCCCTGCACCAGAAAAGGACTATACATGACATTTTGAATCAAAGATAAAATAAATCTGCAGGAGAACTGCATGTGCTGGCCAAAATTGGTTTGCATGAATTTAAGGTTAGCTTATTTTGTCAAATTTGAATAGACTTTTGACCAGGTCATTAGTAAGATAGGTAAATAAACTATGGTAGAAACTAATAACTATGCATTTTAGTACGTTGTTCAATATGAGATTGGTTAGAAAAATTCAACTCCATAGTATATGTTCCATTATAAGAAGAGCATTTAACCAAGAGAACACAGGGTCTAGAAAATGATGCATTGTAAAACGTGCATGAGTTTATCCTTGTGCATTTCAGTGGTTATGTAATTCAATGACCCGAGGCATAACAGCCATTGTACATCTCCTTCTCTGTACTGTGAATCACATGGAAAATGCTGTATCCTGGCCATACAGAAGTCCAGGGATGTTGGCCAGCACTAAGGGGGTCAGATAAGAATTATATCGTCTAATGAAATAAGCCAGGTGATTACATAACTAATGACAATTAGGCCTTCTAAAGAAATGCTGTTTGCCAGAACATTTGCAGTACTCACACATGTTTTATGATAGGCATTAAAGTGTGACATCATCAACAGCTACTAAAACTAGCATGCTTAGGGTACAAAAAAGAAACAAATAATTTATCCTGGACAGGTACAGTTTGTGAGACCTTTTTGGCCATGTTGAATTACTGTACTGGAGGTAAGGTAAGAGGCCCCTGAGACTTGTCATGACAAAATAAACAGGATCTATGCACACTTTGAAACATTGTAAGAGACAAAGTGGATATAAAAATGTTACAGAGAAACCTGAAGGGCACAAGTCTTGGATGACAGTCTATCCAGAGTGAATTAATACTAGTTCTAGCTTATCACTCCAGCAAGTTCAGAAAATCTGGAAGATTTATATCTACAAGAAAAAGGAGCCAGCCTTATATCCAATACTTGTACTCTTGGTTTTCTGATTACTATGGTTATAATTGTTGATTGTCCAGTAAACAATGTTTGAGAACTCCCCTAGCTACATGGATTGCTATCAAATGATTGGAGAGTTCTAATGAATACTTGATCAATTTCTTTCCCACAATTCCACTTTCATATACATTTGATATTTTTTTTATTTTACCCAACTTCAACTTTAAGCATTAAAATTTACCAGATTGTGTTGAATAATACCCTTCTGCACACTGAGCTACTATGGTACGATGAGATGAATGTTCTGGAAAATGGTTTTATACATGCTACACCTTCACTAACCAAATCAAAAAAAAATCCACAACTTATCAATTTTGATAATAAATGTTGAAAGATAAATTGTTAATGATCTAGATCATTAACGTGTAAGTCAGACATCAAATTCAGATATCTTGAACTTCAACATTTTCAAGAATGCACTGATCAAGTTATGTCATTCCAATATTTGCTTTGTATGAAGCCACCAACTTATTTTGAAGAACTTATTAGATTTGCATTCAACTGACAACTGAACTTGCAATGTAAAATTAAGTTTTTGTAAACAGCACAACTATGCTGTTGTACGTATCAGGGATGCCAAGCTACAATAGCAGTCCAAAATTGAGTTCCAGACCAGCCATAAGTTGCGACAGGGCTTACATGCTATAACGGGCTACAAAACGAAGTCAGGCAGCCCTGCCGACAACAGTGCTTCCCTTCCTGATGAGCTTAACATATTCTATGCATGTTTTGAACAGAAGGAGATTAGAATGTCACCACCCACCCCAACAGCCTTGAACGCAACTGAACCCACAGTCATCGTTGCGGATGTAAAATCAGTCTTCCAGAGAATGAAGCTGTGGAAAGCATCTGGCCCGGATGGTGTCTCCAGCTGTGTCCTTAGATTCTGTGCAGATCAGCTGGCGAGGGTATTTGCAGACATTTTTAACCTTTCCCTGCTTCAATCTGAGGTTCCCACCTGCTTCAAGAAGACCACTATCATCCAGGTACCTAAGAAAAATAAGGTAATGTGCCTTAATGACTCCCTGGCCCTACACTCATCTCTGGAGCATCTGGACAGTAAAGACACCCACGTTAGACTATTGTTTACTGCCTACAGTTCCGCCTTCAATACTATAATTCCCAACAAACTCATTTCCAAACTCCCAGACCTGGGATTCAATACCTCCCTTTGCAGCTGGATCCTTGACTCCCTGACCAACAGATTACAATCAGGAAGGATAGGCAGCAACACCTCCGCTGCAATTATTCTCTAGACTGGTGCCTCATAAGGCTGCGTCCTCAGCCCCCTACTTTACTCCCTATACACTCATGACTGTGTGGCCAGATTCTGCTCTAACTCCAAGTTTGCAGATGATACCACCATAGTAGGCCACATCTCAAATAATGATGAGTCAGAGTACAGAAAGGAGAAAGAGAGCTTAGTGACATGGTGTCATGACAACAACCTTTCCCTCAATGTCAGCAAAACAAAAGAGCTGGTCACTGACTTCAGGAAAGGGGGCGGTGTACATGCACCTGTCTACATCAACGGTGCTGAGGTCGAGAGGGTTAAGAGCTTCAAGTTCCCAGGAGTGAACACCACCAATAGCCTGTCCTGGTCCAACCACGTAGATGCCATGGCTAAGAAAGTTCACCAGTGCCTCTACTTCCTCTGGAGGCAAAAGAAATTTGGCATGTCCCCTTTGACACTCACCAATTTTTATTGATGCACCATAGAAAGCATTCTATGTGGATGCATCATGGCTTGGTACGGCAACTGCTCTGCCTGGAACCACAAGAAACTGCAGAATTGTGGACACAGCTCAGCACATCACAGAAACCAGCCTCCCCTCCATAGACTCTAGCTGGACTTCTCGCTGCCTCAGTAAAGCAGTCAGCATAATCAAAGACTCCACCCACTCTGGACAGTCTCTCTTCTCCCCCCTCCCATCGGGCAGAAGACACAGAAGCCTTAAAGCAAGTACGACCAGGCTCAAGGACAGCTTCCGTCCTGCTGCTATAAGACTATTGAATAGTCCCCTCAATAAAATGGACTCTTGACCTCACAATCTACCTCGTTATGGCCTTGCTCTTTATTGTCTGCCTGCACTGCATTTTCTCTGTAACTGTAACACTTTATTCTGCATTCTGTATTGTTTTCCCTTGTACTACCTCAATGCACTGTTGTAATGAAATTATTTATATGGATGGCATGCAAAACAAGTTTTTCACTATACTTTGGTACATGTGACAATAATAAACCAATTGAATTCCAATTGTTAAGACCAATCAATCTCTTTGATTTGAAAAATTAAACAATTCAGTGTTCAATCTAAAGCAAATTCTTAGAGGTTCAAAAGCAATAAAACTTTACATTTTTATTGTTTCCTTTTGATTTGTATTTATCCCTTTCTTAAGCCTTTTACCCCTCACTTTATTCCTCTCCATGGAGCTGATTTCAATCTAGTTTGTGCTATTTATTCCTTTGTCATCCCATTTTTCTTTCTTAATCCGTAAATTTAAGATTCCACATCATAATTGTGCAATATTTGTTTGTACTATCAGTAAGTTATGGTGCAGTTTAGAACTGAAAAGCACAGAGAAACTAATGGGAGTGGGGGAGTCAAGCTTCCATTGGATGCCTCAATCCAGCAAAACCCACACTATTTTCTCTGATTTAGCAGAAAGTTAAATCTACAGGACACAAACTAAGAAAGCCCAGGGACATAGATTTCTAAAGTAGGGTACAAAATATGCAGCCCACATTTCCATATGTGGCCCCAAAACCCCAGTAATCAATTCCACAAAACCTAGGTTGTGCTTGTACATATTGTTTATTCATTGATTTGTCCTATTTCAGATTCACATTCACAGAAATTTGGAAGACTGTTCTTAACATTCCTCATTCCTTAAAAATTGCTAAACTAGAGTATCTCTCATCAATTCTCTCAATCCTGAGTGGATGCCTTGGGCTCTGATGCTCAGCAGTATCCTGCCTTGATTCTACTTGTTGAGGTGATTTTATTTGGTAATGTTGCTTTGCGGACCTTAACGCATAAGTATCCGTCCATGTTCTGGTATAGTTCTTCAACTCAAAGCTTAATAAATCAGAAGGCAATAATTTAATTCAGAAATGCCCAAAAAGTACTTAAAGGTACCTTTTTGCTCTTTTCCCATTGATCTTATTTTCTATAATTGCTCCTAATCATTTCTGGAAACCCATAATTTCTGTTCTAAAGGAAGGGATTCCACATTAGTCTTTTCAGTTTTTTTTCTGGAGACTTGGCTGTTGCTTAAAAGACCTTAAGAATGTAATTAGCAAAGGATACATGTATGGTCAGTGGCATATATTGAATGTAAGAGTGATATGGAAACTTTTTCCAAGGTAACTTAATGCAACATACTTGAATAAGATGCACAACATGTTTCTTTTGTCACTACAAAACGTCCATAATTAACATTTCAAAACCTACATTCTCTTGTCTCTAGTCTCCACTTGATTTTTGTTCTGATATCAGAGTAATTTGGATTGAACTGACTGAAGACGCAAGACACTGCAACCATCATTTCTGTCAGCTTCAACAAGATCCCACACTACATCTTCTCCTCCCCACCTCTTTCCACCTTCTGCATAGACCACTCCCTCTGTGACTCCTTGGTCCACTCATCCCTCCCTGACCCCAAGAATTTTCTCCTGCAATACTGGGAGGTGCAACACTTGTCCTTATACCTCCTCCCTCACCACCATCCAGGGACCTATACAGCCCTTCCAGGTGAGACAAAGATTCACATGCACTTCCTCCAACCTTGTCTACTGCATTCGTTGCTCCTGATGTGGCCTCATCTACATCATAGAGACCAAGCACACACTAGGTGACAAATTCACAGAGCACCTCCGCTCTATCCGCAATGGCCATCCTGAGCACCCAATTGCATGCCATTTCAATTCCCCCTTCCATTCCCACACCAACCTGTTCATCCTCCTCCATTGGCAGGGTAAGGCCCAAAGCAAACTGGAGGAACAACACTTTATATTCTGCCTGGCTACAACCCAATAACATGAACATTGAATTTTCCAATTTCAGATAACCCTCACCTCCAGTGTTTCCCACCCCCTCCCCCCCCACCACTTTCTCCTTCCAATCCTCCTCTAGTCCCCTATTTTAGTTCCCCTTCCCACACCCCTCCTCCACCCCCCATCACCTATTTTTATCCATCTCCCCCTCTCAATTCCATCAACTACCACCCACTTATTTCAACCCACTGGCTCTATTTTCCCCCTCCCCCAATCTGGTTTTGGTACCATCTGCCTTTCACCTCTCCCCGAATAGTTCCCATTATAACATTCCCTATTTATCAGACTCCAGCACTGGTAACCTTTTCTGTTCCTGTTTATCACCCTCCAGCAGCTGTCACCATATTCACCCTCCTCTCCCCCCACCTGCCTCTCTTTCTTTGTCTACCTCTATCTATCTGCCTCTGTTCTCCAACTCCACTCCTCCCCCTCCCCTACCTAGCTTGCTCTGCCTGTCATCCTTCACACCACTGACAAACATTCCCCCCCCCCGCCCAACATGCCCTCGGTCCACCAATCACCTCTGGCTCCTGTCTCACCACTCCCCCTCTCCTCTTTTTATAGGCTCTCTCTTCTCAGTAATGATGCAGGGTTTAGACCAGAAATGCTGACAATTCCATGCCCTCCACAGATGCAGCTGGACCTGCTGAGTTCCTCCAGCAGATTGTTTGTTGAACTGACTGAAGTACCACAAAAGATTGCAAAATTTAGAACACATTTTATGGAGATGAAAAACACTATGATGCTGGAGGAACTCAGCAGGCCAGGCAGCATCTGTGGAGAAAAGTAGGCAGTCAATGTTTCAGGTCAGGATCCTTTTTCAGGACTGAAGATAGGAAAAAGGGAAGCCCAATATATAGGAGAGGAAAGCAGAGCAGTGATAGGTGGACCAAAGAGGGAAGGTGGGGTGGGCGCAAGGTGGTGATAGGCAGATGCAGGTAAGAGATAGTGATAGGCAGATGCAGGTAAGAGATAGTGATAGGCAGATGCAGGTAAGAGATAGTGATAGGCAGATGCAGGTAAGAGATAGTGATAGGCAGATGCAGGTAAGAGATAGTGATAGGCAGATGCAGGTAAGAGATAGTGATAGGCAGATGCAGGTAAGAGATAGTGATAGGCAGATGCAGGTAAGAGATAGTGATAGGCAGATGCAGGTAAGAGATAGTGATAGGCAGATGCAGGTAAGAGATAGTGATAGGCAGATGCGGGGGAGGAGGGGAGAGTTGATCCACCGGGGGATGGGTCAAAGGTAAGAAGGAAAAAAGGGGGTAGATAAAAGAGATAGGCTAGGAAAGGGAAGAAAAGAGGCATGGCTGTGGGGGGGTGGGGGGGGTGGGGGGGTGGGGGGGGTGGGGGGGGGGGTGGTTCTGGGGATTACTTAAAGTGGCATCAAGGTTCCAAGATGGAAAATGAGGTGCTGTTCCTCCAGTTTGAGCTTGGACTTCTCCTGGAAGTGGAGGATGCCGAGGACTGACATATCTGTGATAGAGTGGGAGGGGGAGTTGAAGTGACTGGCAACAGGGAGATGCAGATGGTGGTTATGGAGATGCTAGATTTTTTATTACCAGAGGTGCTTGCTCTCAATTGCTATCCAGGAAAAAATACTGAACAATATGAATATCAGTTAATAACAGAATCAAGATTACCAGTGATGCCTCTGCATATAAACAAGCAGCCAATATTCACAGGTGAGCTCCTTGATCTGCCAAGTGTTTCTAGCATTTTATGTTTTTACCTGGGATAAGGCACATTTGGCTGAGGGTTACTTTACAAAATAAAATGCACTTTAGTATTTCTAACAAAATAAAGCACTTAAAGCTTTTTTTCCTGTTTCTTATTTTAAACTCCTTGAGTGAGAATGCCAATTTGAGCTAACCATAGCTATTTTTATGGTTCAGACTTTAATAGAATCTACAAATAATTCCAAAAAAAAAAATCAAGCTACATAACGTATCATTGAACTATAAAATTTTTCAGTGCAAGTGTCCATACTATATATTTTGTTCATGCTTGCCAAAAGAAGATCTATGGACCTGTCGTTTTCCCTGCTGTTGAATTGTTGTCCTGAGGGTTATCACACCACAAGTTTTCACCAAATGCTTTTTTTGTTTTTTTTTTAAATAAGATATCTTTATTAGTCACATGTACATCGAAACACACAGTGAAATGCATCTTTTGCGTAGAGTATTCTGGGGCCAGCCTGCAAGTGTCGCCACGCTTCCGGCGCCAACATAGCATACCCACAACTTCCTAACCCATACATCTTTGGAATGTGGGAGGAAACCAGAGCACCCAGAAGAAACCCACGCAGACACGGGAAAAACATACAAACTCCTTACAGACAGCAGCCAGAATTGAACCCAGGTCACTAGCGCTGTAATAGTGTTACGCTAACCGCTACACTACCTTGCACTAAGCATTTCTGTATCTATCACGCATTCAGGCCGCTACCAAGTGAAAATGCTTTTCTGCCAACACCCTTCCAATCCAAATACCAAGTAACTTAAATCTGTCCTCATGATTATATATCTTATGCTGTAGGATAGAGGCCCTTCCTAATTCCCCTATCCAGATCTCTCATTAATTGTCTGCTCCTTGATTAGATTTCATCCCAATTTCTTATGTTTGCAAACAAACCTACTGCATCTTTCTAACTAAAAGCATTCAGTCACAGAAATATCCTCAAACCCCCTCAGTAGCCTATCTGGTGCAATCACGTATTTCTTTCATTGCAGTGATTAGATCACTTTTGTGTGTGATAATGCTGTACTGGGATAATACTTGATAGTTTAATTGATAGCATTATGGAGTACCCAAGTAATGACCAAACTAATGTTCTCTGTATTGCTAGGATGGCTGCCATACACTTATATTCTATCCCTCAGCCAATAAAAATTGTATCATATGTTTTCTGAACAACATTTTCTACCTGTCCCATGAGCTTTGTGGCCATTAACTCCAAAGTTCCTATAATCTTCTACATTTCTCTGTATCCTATTGTTACTGTTTACTCTCTTGCATTGGATTCCCTCCACAATAGCATTGCTGCACACCATTTGTATCCTTCTGCCTATTTGACTTTTGATATCTCTCTCTCCATACTAAACTTTATTCTATTTTATCAGTCACATGTCCAATTTTTGTGTAATCAAACTTCTTAATCGTGTTTCACATTAAACTGCAAATTATTGATGTACAGCATGAAAAATAAGACTTAGTATTTTGCCTTGTAGAACACCAAGGCAATAACATTCAAGTCACTAAGACACTCATCAACACTACAGTTGACGCAGTTTTGAATCAAAATTATCATCGTGTCATCACTAATAATGCTATCATTGCCAGCTCTTCTTGTTACTTTCTCAAAAAACTCAATCAAGTTTGTCAAACACAACCTTCTCTTTCCAAACCCACACTGACTGTTCATTAATCAATATCTTTCAAAGTATTGACGAGATTAGCAACGCCAACATTGATCAAATGATTGAACCTAGTTTTTTTTTGTCAATGTGTTAGTCTTATACAAAGGAGTTGCCACAATTTCAGATATGTGAAACCTCATTTTACCTGCTCTGTACATCTTTAATACTAGCATGTTCTGTAAAGTAAACAGTTAGGGCAGTATTCTTGTTAGGGGAATTTCCAAGAGAACAGTCTGGGCTCAGCATTTGAAGACATTGTTGATTTGGTTTAGTGAAACCTATCAATGGAATAAGAACAAATATTGTACCTCAAAATGTTCCCAATGATCGTGTAATTTTGTTGGCAGTTCTCCTTCCGTTTCATCAGTTTCTTCCTCTCCTCTTGTCAATGTTACGTCTTGTTCTGTCCCAACTGGCTAAAATAAAAATTTAGAAACTTTTAGTAAATGTATACTCATAATTGTCTTGAGTATAGAAATATTATATAGCAATATTACAGTATACAAATCAGATGTCACAGATTAGATGGAATGTAAAACTTAATAAAATGCACCACCATCTATTCTTTTCTTAAAAATCTACAAAATCCAAATGCTTGTTCAAAATCTCCTTTGAAAAGATCATCTGGGCAATGTACACCACATAAATGTATGCAAATGCAAAATACTGTAGGTGCTAGAATACAGAAATATAAACAGAAAATGCTGGAAATACTTAGCAGGTCGGGCAGCTCATGTGGAGAAAGAAATAGTGGTAAACAGTTTTGATCAATCTTTGTTAAACCTGTATAATTTTGTAAAAGCACAACTGCTATTAATTTCTCCAATTATTTTTCACTTAGTTTGTAAATGATTCAAATTCCTAATAAAATCCCCCTCCACCCTGTTCACGACAAACCCACAAACACTACATAGTTGGCACAAGCAGATGAAACTTGATGGTAAGAGTGGCCTGCATAGGTGTAGGAAAACACACATCTGTCGAATTTGCAACAATATCTTTTTAATCGCATTCATCCAAATCTATACACACAATATTTTGCATATACAGGGAAATGAATAGAAATTATCCAGAATTTTCCTGCATGAAGTACAAACTTCATCAGATCCTTTCTACCCTGACACTCTCCAAATTCTTAAAGAAAGCTCAAGATCTTTCCAGGTTTCCAGTTACATACTTTGTCCTTACTAATTCATAATGGTATAAAACTGTTACTATGAAAAAGATCTACAGAAAAGATTTACCTTATACAAATTTCCAGCTGAACAATCTGTTTATCATTTAGCATATTATTAAATACCTTCAGCACATTATTCCATTTCCTTCTTGGCTATTGCTTGTCTCATGTGGTAGTAAAGTGTCAATAGGCATGTATTATCCAGAGTTTACTTTCAGCATATAAGAAATAGACAAACTAATATGATTTGACCAAATCATTTCTTGTCACATCTATCATTCACACTGATTGCTTAGGTCAACTGAAGTGCTTAATACAAATGTATATACAAATACACAGTCAGTATTAGAGGAGTTGTACACTGTCTCTGCAAATTTCTCCAACTGCACTAAAAGGGCAGGCAACTAATGTCAGTGCCCCTCCCAAGCCAACATTCTAGGACTGATGGCAATGCTGGGTAGGCCATATAATTTGCATGCCCAACACAAGACTCACAAAACAACCACTCTATTCTGAGTTCTATCATGGGAAGAGTTTCCCAGGTGGACAGAGTAAGAGAATCAAGGATGCACTCAAAGACTGAATGAAAAACACGATGTTGCTGGAGGAACTCAGCAGGCCAGGCAGCATCCGTGGAGGATGCTGCCTGGCCTGCTGAGTTCCTCCAGCATCATAGTGTTTTTTTATCTAGATTCCAGCATCTGCAGTCCTTTGTTTCTCTTGTATTCAAAGCCTCCTGGAAGAAATGCAACATCCCCACCTACTCCTGGGAATCCTTAAACCATGACCACTCAAAGTGGAGAACAAGCATTTTGGAAAAGATTGAGAAACTTGACTCCATGCAGCAGGAACACACAGAGTCCCTACATAGGTGGTGGAGGAGCTGACCACCTCACAAATACATGCTTGCTCCTTCAGCCACCACCTGGCCGATCTGTGGAAGAATCTGAGTCCCTATATAGGCCTCATTAACACTTCAGAATCCATAAAACCAGTGCGAAAGTATATAATACTTGATCCCAATGGACTACCTGAGAAGAAAGATACATGCCCAGGGCATGTTCACTTCCTTGTTCTAAACATGGGGCATGGGATATCTGTTAGATAGTAAGGAGTTAGTTGAAATAAAATGAAAAATAAGAAACAAAGACACAGCCACAGTTTGTTCTGCCCAAAATTAAAAATAGACATGAACAGGATCACTGAACAAACATCCTTGAACTGATGCCAATAATAATATCAGCCTCTCTTTGGGTTATAAAAATAGAATAAGATTTTATAACATGGATCATTAATTGCCTAGGCAGCCAACAAAATCCTTTGTGTGGCTATATCTGCACCTCTAGGAGAGGACCTCATATTTATGGAGAATAAATTGTTAGGACATTTTCACTATCTTGTAATATATATCATATGCACATAAATTATTAAGAGTCAGGGATTCAAAGAGAATGAAGATGAGTAGGGGAAAAGAAAAACCAGAAGAGAGGAGGATATAGAAAAATATCATCTCAACCATTATGGAAATATAACTACTGAACAGGAGCGAGAAATAGTTTTTATCTTTTGAAGTTTGATCTTTTGTGCAAAGCAGTGGCTGAAGTATGTCAGAGAGCACAGATTAAGAATATAATCATAAAAATACAAAGCCCTGGATAAATGTTATTGACAGTGAGTAGTTTTTTCTCATGATCACACGAGATGAATCTTCAGGGAATGATTAAAGCATTGGGTAACACAGCATGTAAACAGGTCCTTCACCCCAATTGGTCCATGCCAACCAAATGCCCATCTAGACTAGTCCCACTTGCCTGAGTTTGGTTCACCAAACCAGTTCAACTAGTATACCAGTTCAACTGTCTTTTAAAAGTTGTTATTGTTCCTGCCTCAAACACTTCCTCTGGCAGCTCAATCCATATACATACCACCCTGTGTAAAAAAAAGTTGCCCCTTGAGTTTCTAGAACATAGAACAGTACAGCACAGGAACAGGTCCTTCAGCCCACAATGTTGTGCCAAACCAATTACATCAGTAATAAAATGCCCAGTTGAATTAATCCCTTCTACCTACACAATGACCATATCCTACCATTTCCCTCACAGTCATGTGCCTAAGAACTTCTTGAACGCCCCTGTCGTATTTGCCTCCACCACCACCCGAGGCAGCGCATTCCAGGCACCCACCACCCTGTGTAAAAAACTTGCCCCACACGTCTCCTTTGAACTTACCCCCTCTCACCTTAAATGCATGCCCTCTGGTATTAGACATTTCAACCCTGGGGAAAAGATACTGGCTGACTACTCTATCTATGCCTCCCATAATCTTATAGACTTCCATCAGATCTCCTCTCAGCCTCCGCTGCTCCAGAGAAAACAACCCAAGTTTGTCCAACCTATCCTATAGCACATGCCCTCTAATCCAGGCAGCATCCTGATAAACCTCTTCTGTACCCTCTACATCCTTCCTATAATGGGGTGACCAGAATTGATGCAATACTCCAGATGTGGCCTAACCAGAGTTTTATAAAGATGCAGCATAACTTCCTGACTCTTGAACTCAACACCTCGACTAATGAAGGCAAGCATGCCATATGCCTTCTTTATCACCCTATCAATCTGTGTAGCCGCCTTCAGGGAACTATGAACTTGGACCCCAAGATCCCTCTGCTCATCAACACTGTTAAGGGTCTTGCCATTAATAGCATACTGTCTCTTTACATTTCATCTCCCAAGGTGTGACACTTCACATCTGACAGGGTTGAACTCCATCTGCCATTCCTCCGCCCATATCTGCAACTGATCTATATCCCACTTATATCTGCCAGTCTTCTACACTATCCACAACACACCAATCTTCCGATCATCTGCAAACTTACTAATCCACCCATCTACATTTTCATCCAGGTCATTTATATACATCACAAACAGTAGAGGTTCCAATACAAATCCTTGAGGAACACTAGTCACAGGCCTCCAGCTAGAATAATTCCCATCAACCATTACCCTCTGTTTTCTACAGGCAAGCCAGCTCTGAATCCAAACGGCCAATTCACCATGGATCCCATGCATCTTAATTTTCTGGGTGAGCCTCCCATGAGGGACCTTGTCAAATGCCTTTCTAAAATCCATGTAGACAACATCCACAGTTCTACCTTCATCAATCAACCTCATCACCTCTTCAAAAAACTCAATCAAGTTAGTAAGGCACAACTTGCCCTGCACAAAGTCATGCTGACTGTCCCTATCAGGCTATGATTTTCCAAGTGCTTATAAATCCCATCCCTAAGAATCCTCACCAGTAATTTCCCAACCACTGATGTGAGACTCACCGGTGTATAGTTACCAGGTTTATCCCTGTTTCCCTTCATTAACTACTCGCCAGTCCTCCGGGACCTTGCCTGTGGCTAGAGGGAACACAGAGATATTGGTCAAGGCCCCAGCAATCTCATCTCCTGCCTCTCTCAATAACCTGGGGTATATCCCATCAGGCCCTGGGGACTTATCCAGCTTAATGCACTTTAAGAAACCCAACACTACCTCCTCTATCTCGAAATGCCCTAGCATATTAGTATGCTCCACACTGATCTCCCTATCCTCCATGTCCTTCTCCATGGTAAATACTAATGCAAAGTACTCATTAAGGACCTCACCCACATCCTCTGCTTCCAAACACATGTTCCCTCCTTTATCCTTGAGTGGTCCTACCCTCTCCCTGGTTATCCTTTCTCTTCATGTATGTATAGAATGCCTAGGGATTCTCTTTAATCCTACTTGCCAAGGACTTCTTGTGGCCCTTCCTGGCATTCCAAATTCCCTTCTCGAGTTCCGTTCTGGCTTCTTTATAATCCTCAAGTGCTCTGTTTGAACCTAGCTTCCTAAGTTTTACGTATTTTTCCTTTTTCTTCTTGACTAAATTCACCACCTCTCTCAACATCCAAGGTTCTCTTACCATGCCATCCTTATCCTTCCTTCTTACTGGAACACACCTGTCCTGCACTCTGTGCAGTTGGTCTTTAAACATCTTCCATATGTCAGATGCAGACCTGCCCAAAAACAGCTGTTCCCAATTAATTCTCCCTAGTTCCTGCCTAATGCTCTCGTAATTTGCCCTGCTCCAGTTTAATACTCTCCCGCAAGGTCCATGTGTCTTTATTTATAGCTATCTCAAAACTTAAGGAGTTGTGGTCACTGTTCCTAACTGTTCTCCCACTGAAAGGTTGGTCACCTGGCCAGGCCCATTTCACTTAACAAATTTTGCCCCATCTAAACCTCTTACACTAACGAGGTCCCAGTTTACATTAGGGAAGTTGAAGTCCCCCATTTAGCTTTACCCTATTAGCTTTACACCTTTCCCTAATCTGCCTGCATATCTGTTCTGCAATGTCCCGGTGGCTATTGGGGGTGGTTTCTGTAGTATAATCCCATCAGAGTGATTGCACCTTTCTTATTTTTGAGTGCAACCCATATAGACTCAGTGGATGAGCCCTTCATTATGTCCCGAGTGCAACTTCCCCTCTTCCCCCCCCCCCCCCCCCCCCCCCCCACTCCTCTTTTACCTCTCTCTCAATCTTTTCTAAAATATAGGAACCCTGGAACATTAAGCACCCATTCCTGTCCCTCTCTCAACCAAGTCTCTGTTATGGCCACAACATCATAGTTCCATGAACTAATCCATGCTCCAAGTTCATCACCCTTACCCATAATACTCCTAGCATTCAAATACAAACACTTCAAACTGTCCGTCCCATTGTGTCTATTACTTTGCTCCTGCCTGTTTTTACTGGCCCTGACATCTACCTTCCTCTCAATCCCTCCACTTTCTGACCTGGTGCACTGGCTCCCATCCACCCTGTGAAACTAGTTTAAACCCTCCCAAATAGCACTAGCAAACCTCCTGGCCAGGATATTGGTTCCCTGCCAGTTGAGATGCAACCCATCCTTCTCGTACAGGGCATCCCTGCCCCAGAAGAGGTTCCAATGATCCAAGAACCTGAAACCCTGCCCCTGCACCAGTTCCTCAGCCACACATTCATCTGTTCAGTCATCCTATTCCTGCCCTGACTAGCACGTGGCACCAGGAGTAATCCAAAGATTACTACCTTGGAGGTCCTGCTCTTCAGCTTCTTTCCTAACTCCCTATACTCACTGCGCAGGACCTCTTCCCCCTTTCTACCCATGTCATCGGTGCCAACATGCACCACGACCTCTGGCCGCTCACCTTCCCTCTTGAGAATATTCTGCAACTGCTCTGAGACACCTTCAACCCCGGCACTTGGGAGGCAACACACCATCCTGGTGTCTCTTTCGTGGCCACAGAATCTCCTGTCTGCCCCCCTAACTATTGAGTCTCCTATCACTATTGCTCTACCTGATTTTACACTTCCCTGCTGAGCCGGCCACAGTGCCACTGACCTGGCTGCTGCTGCTGTGCCCTGACAGGTCATCCTCCCCAGCAGTATCCAAAGGGGTATGCTTGTTGCTGAGGGGTATACTCACAGGGGAACCCGACACTGACTGCTTACTTCCCTTACTTCTCCTGGTGGTCTGTACCCTGGGTGTGGCCACCTCAGTAAAAGTCTCATTTATGAGGTTTTCAGCTTCACGGATGGTCCTGAGTACATTCAACTCCAGCTCCATTTCCTTGACCTGATCAGTCAGGAGCTGCAGCTGGGTATATTTCCTGCAGATGTGGTCATTAGGAAGACTGTGAGGTTCCCTGACTTCCCACAACTTACAGGAGGAGCATTCCACTGCCCTAACTACCCTCCTGCCTACACTGAGTCAAAAACTAAGGATTTACAGACAACAAAATAAAGACCTTACCTGTGCTTTCTTACTGAAACCCTTTTTTGAAAGAGCTGTTCACATTCCCCTCACCTAGGTCACTTACTCAGCCTCTTCACGCCAAAGCCTCAGTCCCCCCACTCTAACACTGAACCAGTCCAACAATAGCCACTCTGTTTAACCCTAACTTCTTTTTATTGGCTGCTGCCAATTAGCTAATTAACCAATTATTACTAACAGTATGCAAGTGTGCCTCTTTAAGGGTCCTGCTCACTGAAAATGAACACCAAGAACAGAGACTCACCTCTCTTGAAAGCTTACGCCTCTCATTCCAAGTCCCGGCTCCTGCTCACTATTGAATCTTTCCTCTCTCACCTTAAACCCATGCCCTCAAGTTCTTGATTCCCTAACTCTAGGTAAAGGACTGTGTACATTCACCCTATCAATGCTCATGATTTTATACACCTCTATAAGATCACCCCTCAGTTTCCAACGCTCCAAGGAAAACAGTCATAGCCTGCCCAATCTCTCCCTCTATCTTCATCCCTCGAGTCCTGCAAAATCCTTGTAAAGCTTTTCTGCACCCTTTCCAGTTTAATAGCATCTTTCCTTTAGCAGGGTGACCAAAACTGAACACAATATTCCAGCGTCCTGTACAACTGCAACATAACCTCCCAACTTCTCTACTCAGTGCCCTAATTGATGAAGGCCTGTGTGCCAAAAGCCTTGTTCAACACCCTGTCTACCTGTGATGCCACTTCCAGGGAACCATCTGCCTGAACTCCAAGGTCCCTCTTTTCTACAACACTTCCGAGGCTACCGTTTAATGTGGAAGTCCTAACCTTGATTTGACTTTCCAAAATGCAACACATCGCACTTATCCGCATTAAACTCCATTTACCACTCCTTGGCCCACTTTAATTCTTGATAACCTTTTTCACTGTCTATGACACCATCTATCTTAGTATAATCTGCAAACTTACTAATCCTGCTTTGTACATTCTCATCCAAATCATTAATATAGTTGACATACAACAAGGGTCCCAGCACCAAGCTCCTGCATTTCATGAAAATTTCCTGGTTCTCAAAGAGGGACTTAAGTGCCACAAGTCCAACTAGGCATACTGGGATAATCAGCACTGCCTGGAATGATGCGGAGTTTAGGAAATTTAAGATGACAGTGACCTTGATTTCTACAGACAGATCTTTCCAGGCAAAGGGGTAGGGATAGATCACAGATCTCTGTGACTACTGACCTAGAAAAGCTTAATCTATGAATAGATTGCTCTTCACAGACTCTCAGACAAATATAGCTGTGTGGAGGATGTGACACGAACTCTTCATTCCCTCTTCCTTCTGGATCTCTGGCCATGTCAACCCAGCCTGTAATGCCCTCTGAAACAGTAGTTCATGCACCAGAGCCATGAAAAAGAGGTAATGAGCGTGGAAATGACAACAAACCTCAAAGTTCCTATGCAAACTTACAGCCACCCCGATTCCCTAGCCAATCTGCAGTGTTTCCTGCAGTCTACTACAGATGTAAGTGTCAAGTAGCCAAGCATCCCTTTAAATAGTAGCTCTGGAGTGAATATGGTTCTCTGTGAGTGGCAAACACTTTCTTTAAATTAAAGAAATGTGACTCAGTTGCACCTGGCAACACTCAGATGACGTGCATAATGAATGATGCCTCATGGTGCACACATCCTACACACCAAATGTCTGACGTGCACTAGCGTGCAACATTTCCAGAAGCACCAGGTCAAATTTCCCAAACTATGTGATTCTCAAAGAATTACCATGTTTTCATGATTTAATCATAGATGCAACAACACTGAATTGTGACACTTTGGAAACATCACCAATAGAATTGCACAAGTCCAAGGAAAAGATCCATAACTACTTCCCAGAGAAAAGCTTGGGATAGATGATAAAAATAAACTTGGCAGCTTTGCTCACATTCTCGAATGCATTTTGCTTCAAAAAGAAACATTGGCAGTTTTCAGCAAGGTAGGTCACTGACAAATCAGATAAAAACAAAAAAAAAAGTGACAAACAGAAGTAGGATGAGGCAAGTTGGAGCAAGACCAGTGAAGCAGGGAATTAAATGAACAAAATTATATTGGATCAATTAAGTGGTATAGGTCAGAGGTTACCACACTTTTTTTGATCAGCCCCACTTCAGAGGGATTTGTCATTCCTGAGTTGCTCTTTCAATGCTAATTAGGAACAAAAAAAACTACTTGTTTCTACAGTAAAACTGCAGTAATCCATTACAATCAAGACTTTGATCATGCCAAATTTGCATATTTTCTGGACTATTGGATGGCATTCTATTACCCTAAAACTTCTTTAATTCACTTTTTTTTTAATGTTATACAGTAATCTTCCAGTGAACTCAAGAGCACAGGAAACAGTGTCTTGGTCAGTTTAAACAGAATACAGGAACTGGGGTCCCAGTGATCTTAAAGGGAGTGCGAGAACTGGTGCCCCAGTGAGCAAATTATCAGAGTCTTACTGCATATGGAAGTAGAACTCAAGTCAAAGAACGAGTAGCACTTATTTAAAATACGGCACAAGAAGAAAAGTACTTGGCTCACAGGATCACAGAATTGTCACAGCACAGGAGGACAAACAACCATCAGGTTATGCCAGCTCTTGAAGGAATAATCCTGTCATTCCCCACAGGCCCCCCAAATTATTTTCCATCAAGTCCCTGTACAATTTACTCTTGAAAGTCCTGACTGATTGCATTGACCACCCTGACTAGCAATGTTTCAGATCATAACTGAATTCTGCAGAAAAATACTTTGTCTCATTTCCCTCTTCACCAACCTTTCAATCTGAGAAATAATTTTTTTACCATTACTTTTGTCTTTCTCCTTTTGGGTAAACTTCCTGTCCACTCTACTATTGACATTTTGCTTCCATAGGCCTCAAATGTGCAAATTGGGCTTTTAAATGGGACATAATAAAATGTTTTCTGAAAATCCACATCAACAACATTTTGCTTCCTTTTCTTCAATGACCTTTTCTGCTACCTCATCAACAAATTCAATCAGCTTTACCAACTCGAACCTGTCTAAGAACTCCTTATTTTTCACCTTATTATTGTTTCTGGTTAATAATAATGAGCACTTAACTCGTTGAGAAAGCTTGGTTAATGGAGCCTGAGCATTTTCTATTCGAAAGAGGCTAGGTTAATGAAGATAAAGGTTTTGTTTTAAGCCCCCGGGTCTGAGAAAGCTTATTAAAAGTCTCAAGGTGGACAGAACAACAGACCCAAAGTAATATTCGTTTTTTTCAGTCTCTGTCTGTGCAATTTCTCCAACCCTGGTGCTGTTCCAAACCAGCAACCAGAGCATAGACAGCAAATCAATTCAGCTCTGGCTTTCAACCACAGGAGCCCAGTCCAAACATCTGATCTGGATTCCTTGTGCAAGAAATTGCCCTTCACTCTATCTACACCTCCCTCCCACATGCCAACACCTGACTCTCAAAATAGACACTTTTAATTTTTGTCATGGCAAGAGATAACCAGGGAGATGGAGGAAGCTGTTGCAGGATGTTCTCAAAGCCTCCTTGGAAGAAGTATAGCAAACCCACGAACCTATGGTAATCCTTGGCCTATGATTGCTCAAATTGAGAAGTAGCATTCGGAACTTAAAGTCCCTTCATTAAGAGCACAGACAGTTCAACGTAAAAGATGGTGCACTCCTTCTATCTCCCAAACTACTCACCTGGCTGTCCTTTCAGACACTTCCTGCTCCACCTGTTGCAGAGTCTTTCTATCCTTTGATACAGAATAACCCACTGGTGTGACTGTATTTAGAACACTGCATTAAATTTGTACTAGGGATTTCAAAATGCAACAAGGGAAATTTCAGGATTTAGGAACCACAGCAATTTTTATGTTCTCTCAGAATTTAACTTCTTGAAAACCTTTAAGCCATGTTGCGCCTTAAGCAAATTTCAACTTATCCAAAACTCTGCTTCGTTCATATTTTCATCAGTGCACTCACTAGCTTCCAGTGTTTCCTCTCTCCTAATGCATTGAAATATGAAGCCTTTATATAATCTCTTTGTCCTTTTATAATCTCCTTATAATTTTCAACTACATACTTCACCAATTGCATGGTTTTCTGACTCCTTTATTTCTAACTTTGAAGGACAAAGTTGGCATACAATTTTGAATAAAGTTATAATGGGGACTCTCTTCCTTTACCATATTTTAAAATGAATAACAGGAGATCAGCTCTATTGATTACTCTGTTCTGGGTGCCAACTAAATTGAATCTGATCAGGATATTAACACATCTCCAGAATTTTGACCAAGAGGACATGGTTACACATTGGCATTCACTGCAATTACTTCCACTATTTTATCACTGAAATTGTACAATTGACAACTCTGACAGAGCCCCTCTGACTGAATAAATACCAAGTAACTCAGTTATCATCCTTGGTTCTGGCAAAAACTACTGTGGGAAGACAAGCACTATAAAGGCTAAATCAGTCAAGAAGGCCTGCCAGCCCTTGCAGATTAACTATGGGAAATATTCGTAGTTTTACCAGTGCCACCCACACACCAAAAACAGAAAAGGATCTTAAATTATACAGATAAAATGAGATTTGCAACAATCATGCTGCATATTTATTCTGCCAGAAGGCCAACCACCTAAAATGTTAATTCTATTTCTCTCTCCATGGGTGCTGCCTGACCTGCTGAGTTTCTTGAGAGCATTTTTGTTTCTATTTACCAAAGGACAAACATTAGCATCTTATGTTTAAAAAAAAAGTGTCAATTAATGGACTCCAAAATTATTTTCAAAGTAGTAACTTTAACTTCTATTGTTTAATTTTATTCATTAGATTTGTTGAATTAGTAACTTGTATCAGATGGTTTAGCCTGCAAATAAATTTTGACTTAAGAGTTTCAGTATAAACTCATTTGCCTACTATCATATTCCTTCACAGCTTTTAGAAGGGAAAAATAACATACATTGGCATCCCATGTATTCTCAAATAATATGTCTAGAATACAACTGTTAAACTGGGCATACAATCAAATACATTGAAAATATAGCAGCAATAATAACAAGACTGGTTTTAGGTTTGGAAATTAGCTCTGCGTACAATTGCCTTTTACTACAAGACAAGAGTTTTAATTATTAGTTACTTAGAAGGATATTAAATTTGTTGAGATCCATGAAAAACTATTTGGACTAAAAGCTGACAAGTCCCTGAAATTGGTGACTCATATCCTGAGCTTTTAAAAGAATTGGCTTGAGATGGTTGGTTTTGTTTTTTCCAGAACACGCTGGGTTTACGGAAGTTCCAGTGAAAGGTACCAGATGAAAATCTGCTGGTCAAGAGAGGAAGTTCAGTGAAAACAGTGATAAGCTGATTAGCCTGATATCTAACTCCATGGTTAAAAACAAACTAATGGGAAGTTCAAAATCACAACTTCTTTAAACAGAATCAAAGCAGCTTTGTTAATGGAAAATCAAGTTTGATCAGTTCGTAAAGTTATTTGAGGCTTCATACGGAGGAATTAATAAATGCATTAATTTTGGATTTTCAAAAGGAATTCAATAATATGCCTTACAACATAAATGACATTAGGGCTTACGGGATATAGGGGAAAAACTAATTTAGATTAAGGATTTTTAAACAGGCAATAAACAAAGACAAGGAACAAATTAGTCATTTTCAGATAGCACAGAGAAATGCATGGAGTACAGCATGGATCAATGTTGGAGCTGCAGCTATTTATGACCTAAATCAATGACTTGGGTGAGAGAACTGAATGTACTACTATACTTTTTTTTTAGTTTATTTATAGGTTGTGGGTATTGCTGGGAATACCTTTTGCCTTTTTCTAACTGCCCTTTAATAGGTGCTGGTAAGCCACTCTGAACCATTACAATCCTTCCGGTAAAAGTACTCCAGCAAGTATCTAGTGCTGATGAAGGAACTATGAAGATTGCTGATTATAGAAAGTCAGATAGAGAAGTAAGTTGTGTGGAGGAGGCAAAGAGTTAGCAAAGGGATATAGACTGATTAAGTAATTATACAAGAGAGTGGCAGCTGCACCGTAACATGGGAAAGTATGAAATGGAAATTAACCACTTTGGTAGAAAGAGTAGAAGAGCAGAATAATTTTAAAATGCGAGGGCATAAATGTTGGCATTCTGTGGGATTTCAGCAAATTTTGCACATGAATTATATTAAGTAAATTTGATACTACATCAAACAATATGAAAGGACAATAATGGAATAGACTTTATTGAAACAGAAATTATAAAGGCCTTTAGAGTCATAGAGCACTACAGCACAGAAACAGGCCCTTTGGCCCATCTAGTCCATGCCGACCTTATCTTTTGCCTAGTCCCAACTACCTGCGCCCAGACTATATCCCTCCAAACCCCTCCCATCCATGCACCCATCCAAACTTTGGTATTGGTTTATTATTGTCACTTGTACCGAGGCACAGTGAAAAGCTTGTCTTACAAACCGATCATACAGGTCAATTCATTACACAGTGCAGTTACACTGAGTTAGTACAAAGTGCATTGATGTAGTACAGGTAAAAACAGTAACAGTACAAAGTAAAGTGTCACAGCTACAGAGAAAGTGCAGTGCAATAAGGTGCAAGATCACAACAAGGTAGATCGTGAGGTCATAGTCCATCTCATTGTATAAAGGAACTGTTCAATAGTCTTATCACATTCTCTTAAATGTTACAACTGAACCCGCAAGTACCACTTCCACTGGCAGCTCGTTCCACACTCGCACCACCCTCTGAGTGAAGAGGTTTCCCTCAGATTCCCCTTATATATTTCACCTTTCACCCTAAACCTATGACCTCTAGTTCTAGTCTCACCCAACCTTAAGGGAAAAAGCCTGCATGCATTCATCCTACCTGGACCCCTCAATTTTGTATACCTCTGTAAGATCTCCTCTCATTCTCCTGCGCTCCAGGGAATAAAGTCCTAACCTATTCAACCTTTCCCTATAACTCAGGTCCTCAAGTCCTGGCAACATCCTTGTAAACTTCCTCTGCACTCTTTCAAGCTTATTGATATCTTTCCTGTAGGTAGGTGACCAGAACTGCATACTTTAGTGAGTCCATACCTGGAGCAGTGTACAGCTTGTGCCTCCCTTTCCCAAAGAAGAATACCTGCTTTTGCGGAGGCACAATGAAATCTTACTAGATTGTTTTCTGAAATGAGTTGCCTGTCCTATAAGAAGAAATTAGGCCAAATGTACTGTATAATAACATGGATAAATGTAAAGTTATCCTCTACCATAGGAAAAACAGAAAAGCAGAGCATTATTCAAATGGCGATATTGAGAAATGTTGATGTACATAGGGATCTGAGTATTTTTATGCATGAGTCACTGAATGCAAACATGCAAGTGCAGTAAGAGGTTGAGACAGCACACAGTATGTCGGTTTTTAAGGTTTTACAAACAGGAGCAAGGATGTCTTGCTACAACTGCAGGAGAGTTTGGTGAAATCACACCATAATCACACTGTTATGTGCACTTTTTGTCTCCTTATCCAAGAAAGAATATACTTGCTATAGAGGGAATGCAGTGAAGGTTTAGTAGGCAGACTTCTGGAATGGCAGGACTGTCATATGATGAGAAATGCCTGTATTAACTAGAATTCAGAAGAACGAGAAGAAATTTCATGCAGGGAGGATGTCCCCACTAGCTGGATGGTTTAGAATGAGCAGTCACATTCTCAGGATACATGATAAGACATTTATGACCGAGATGAGGATGATGATGATGATGAAACAGTGGAACTCTCCACCACAGAAGGCAGTATAAGTTATTGTTGAGTAGGTAGAGATGATTAAGAGAAGTAGCTTAAGAGGAGGTAGATAGATTTCTAAATACAAAATGCATCATATGGTATGTGGAGAGAGCAGGAACACAGGGTTGAAATAGAGGATATGCCATAATAGTAATAAATGATGGAGCAGGCTCAAAGGGCCATGTGACCTATGCCTGATACTAATTTCTGTATTTTTAAATCTTCCTGGCTGTGATCAGTAGTTTCAGAAAGTCAGTTTTAGATTTACATGCACACACTGAGAGTGTAGAATTCACCAAGTGATGGATGGTGTTGCATCTATCACTACACAGCACAATTAACTAAATATGGAGTCCCGTGATGGGGCAGAGTATTGCCAGGATTCCCTACTGTTATGTTTTAATTCCAGTGAGGACTCAAGGCTTGCCTATTAGGAAGCAAAGGGAAGGTAAGTTTCACTATTACTTTGCATCAGTTTAATGTTTTTAATTATTTATAAATAATGGTGTGTTTTAATTAACTTTCTTTTCTTTAAATAAATCTTAAATAATATTTATTTTTTTAATAATTTACTTCAATTTTAAAATAAGTACTAAAATGTCCTTGAAAGACATTTTCTGGTCTACTTGAAACTTGCTGGCCTTGCTGTGCAAGGAGCTGTCCACTAATAAAATCACTAAAAGTCTTGACAGGAGATAAAATCCAACTTTTTCTGTTTTGCCTTCTATGAAAGCCTGTCAGAAGTGTTTCATCAATGGGGACCCTGCACAACTCCTTCTGAGGTCTAGTTGCAACCTGGACCATGCCACTTAATGCAAGGGTATGGACGCCAAATGAGATTGGCCCTCTGCAGTGGGACTGGGTAAATGCGGCATACAGACGTCACAGGCAATGATTCCAGGCAGTAGAGTAGTATGGGCATATATTCACTGGAGTTTAAAAGAATGAAACATTATTTTACTCAAAATGTGTAACATTTCCAGAGGGCTTGATACTTGGATAATTAGGGAGTTTTATCTGGAGAGTACGCATCATTGTCCAAGGATGAGGAAATGGCCATTTTGGACTAAGGGGTAACTCCTTCACTCATAGTATTGAACCTTTGGAACTCTACCCCAAAGCTCTGTAAAAAGCTCATCTGAAGAGTATATTCATGACTCAGTCTGATAGAATTTTGGGCACAAAGGAAACAAAGGATATGGGGATTAGGGAGGAAAATGGATAGAATTTCAGGCAATGGTATATTGAATGGCTGAGCAGCCTTGAGGAACCTTAGTCTGCTCCTGCTCCCATTGCTTTTGTCATTATGTTAGAGTGACTTATGAATTTAATTAAACAAGCATCATATTCTTGTTCTGTATTTGCTTCATTGTTTTTACTATTATTTCTTATAGTTGTTCAACTAGGGCACCAATGTGTAGCAACAAGATAAAGGAAATTAAAACTGTTTACCCCTCTTAGTTACACTACCCATTTGGACCACATTTTAAGGATCATTCAGTTTTACCTCCCTAGAATGGTATTAATAGAGATTTATGAATAGTCAGTCTATTCATTCTTATAACATCAATGGTATGCATTGGAGATGCCTTTGAAGGGAAGAATACAGGAGAGTGGTGAATTTCTCAGAAGTCAACTGATTTATTTCCCATCAGTAACCATGCCACAAACATTTTTCTTGTGTAAATGCTCAAATGCAAAGACCTACAGCATGTCAATAATTATCACTGCCAAAGTTTTTTCCAGTACAATAACAGATACTAAACAAAAATAAAATCACAAATAAAAGTTATAGATCATATATAACTAGCATTGGCATTTCTGGATTAAAGAACGGACATTATCCCAAGTTACCATTACTGTCTACAATTTCAATACGATGCACAACCGTGATTATCAACATATAAGTCTAACTCTGTTGTGATATGTGCTGAACAACCATCAACAAGTAAGTAATAAAAATGAATAGTGTGCACTAGGGAAATGTCAGGAAAGTTATGCATTTGTACTGTAGCGAACTGGAAATGCGGCTAACAAAAGTGAAATATGAACAGTAATAATTTAAAGTGCATACTCTATGCTAATGGATTGTATCTTTACTTTTATCTTTTTCCTATATTTTAACTTCTCATGAAATTGCTACTTTGCAATTAGCTAAAAATATCCATAATGTCCATCCTTGCATTTGTTAAAAATCTATCTCTGATTTGCACAAATACCCATTGCACCTACTGTTATCCAACAGACCAAACTATTATATCACAACTTCATATGAGTATATATAATTTCATTAAATTGCAAGAGACAGGCATTAGGCCCATTACTATGCCTTTTACTGATAATCATTTATACTTCCTTTCAGGTTTTGTTCTAAATAATTATTGAAAAATATTATATCCTATTCCATCATTTTTTCAAGCAGTACATTCTACATCTTAACAACTTTCTATATAAAATATAAATTCTCACATTGTTCTGACTCTTATGCCTTCTGATTAATGACCTTTCTTATTTACTTTAACAAAACCACTCACAATTTTTAAGATCTCAATTAAATCTTCCCTTAATCTTCTCTATCCAAAGGAGAACCCCTAACATCGAGTCACCTGACTTAAGGAAGGATGTCAAGTCCTCACAAGTGACACTGAAGAGATATTCTACAACATTCACAGGGATGAGAGACTTCAGTTAAGTGCAGTGACCATAATTAGACCCACACCGGATATTCTTCTCCCCTCCCCCATCAGGCAGAAGATACAAAAGCCTGAAAGCACATACCACCAGGCTCAAGGACAGCTTCTATCCCACTGTTATAAGACTATTGAACGGTTCCCTAGTACAATAAGATTCTTGACCTCACAATCTACCACATTATGACCTTGCACCTTATTGTCTACCTTCACTGTACTTTATTCTGCATTCTGTATTGTTTTACCTTGTACTACCTTACTGCACTGTATAATGAATTGATATGTATAAATGGTATGCAAGACAGGTTTTTCACTGTACCTTGGTACAAGTGACAATAATAAACTAATTTCAATTCCAACACACAAGACACCATATAACCAGTGGTTTACAAGGGTTTAACATACTTTCTTGCTTTTCCTCTATTTATTTAGTTTGCCTTAACATTAGGAATTTTCTCACAGTTGTGATTAAATAACTATTAAAAAATGATTGGGGCTAAACTGGATAGCTTCTTAAAATGGGCATAGGAATCACGATGCACAATTAACCTATGGTTATTTGGCCTGATGCGCAGAACAAATTCTGTTGCCTGCTCATTATAATGTACTCTAATTGCAGCATGCAGCCAGAGCTAATAACGTTGTCCTTGGTTTTCTTTTCCCAAAAATATCTTATTCATAAAATTTGCAAATATGTAATGCACTACCTGCATGTGTCACCATTTTTAGAACAAGATCTACATTACATCAGTATACATTACATGCTCCTGCATATACATTCCTCAAGCAAACTGTTTGAAAGTCTTTTTACGTGGGTTTTAGCCTTTCAGTGTGCAATGGCAGCAGAGCCTCAAAATGTGGCCTTTTCCTTTACCAGTAAAACACCGATGATCTACTATTCAACCATTTGGAATGCATGATGGCTCAGCATCTGGTTCACTAAGTAATGTTTGCTATGCCCCCTTCAACTCATCCATTCTGACTTGCCAGGGTCCCAGTTCCTGTGCTCCATTTCCATTCACCAGGGCCCCATTCCCCACACTTCCTTCCCACTCACTGGGGCCCCATTCCCTGCACTCCCTTCCCACTTGCTGGTGGCCCTTCCATTCACCTGGGTTCCGGTTCCCACATTCTCACTTAAGTCATGAGGGCTTCATTTCCCACACTATCCTCAAACTGACCAGGGTCCTTCTTGCCATGCTTCCTTTAAAATTACCAGGTTTACTGAGAAAACTATTATAATATTATGTGACACCTAAAAAATTGTATTATAAAATACAATTTTATAATAAAATAAAATTGTATTATAAAACAAGCAAAACATTCGAAGAACTCAGTGGGTCAGGCAGCATCTTCACCAGACCAGACGAAGGGTTTTGACCTGAAATGTTGACTGTCCATTTCCCTCCACAGATGCTGCACGACCCGCTGAGTTCCTCCGGCAGATTGTTGCTCATGAAGCAGATAGTACTGCATTATGGAAATTCAATAAAGACTACTGCATATATTTTCTATACCTTTCTTGGGGGGCCCACTTTCCAGGAGGTGATGGATGACAGTCTCATCTCCAGTACAATCAGCTTTAAGGCAGCACCTGGTGGCAATGAAACACTAGCTGCACATGACAGGGAGGGAGAGCCCTTGTCACCTTCCAGTAAGCATTGCCTTGGTGCTTGTTTGAAAGTTATGGAGATGAGGCACTCTGCAAAATTACTGACAGTCTGTTCAGTGAACCATCAGACAGGATCCATCATCTCCTGTTCCCGTAGGTCCTTGAGGACCATTGCCTGTTTGATTTCATGGATGTTTATGAGGGAAAGGTAATGTGGCAACAGGCCCAGACCCATCTTTCACAACACTGGGGACAGATGGAATTTCAGCATTTAGTGATGCTTGGAGTTTGGTTACCCACAGTCTATTCATAGCTTGATGTAGCCACACACAAACATAGCCATTGGAATGAAGGTCACATTGAACACATTCCCCTACCCCTTTCCTATAAAGATTTTTACACTGTGTCTCTAAAGGAAGGCAACTCAGGGACACTGCACTGCATACATACAATACCAAGTGAACCTTTCATTGATGATGACGTTCTTTCTTGCAATTAAAAGGACTGCAATTCCCACAATCCCAGTTTCTACTTCACCTTGACTATATTCCCCATCCAGTTTTTCATGCAAGTCCTAGCTCCTCTGGATCACATTC
Organism: Pristis pectinata; assembly: GCF_009764475.1. Lineage (NCBI taxonomy): Eukaryota > Metazoa > Chordata > Chondrichthyes > Rhinopristiformes > Pristidae > Pristis > Pristis pectinata. The sequence continues at coordinate 43,522,049 of NC_067415.1, forward strand.
CCAGCATCTAATTCTACCTGACAGTGAAGGGGATAAAGGATTGGTCACACTAGTTACTCAAGAATATGGCCTCACATGCTTATCATCTCTGAAGCGATCCAATTTCATGAGTGGCTAGCACCAGTTAAAACTGGCCTAAACTACATAACAACCAGGCTACACCTCATTGAAGTGCTTCGAGAGGTTGGTTATGGCCAAATTAACTCCTGCCTGAGCAAGGACCTGAACCCGCTGTAATTCGCCTACCGCCACAACAGGTCTACAGCGGATGCAATCTCACTGGCTCTCCACTCTGCTTTAAAGCACCTAGGCAACAGCAAAACAAACGTCAGGTTGCTGTTTATCGATTACAGTTTAGCGTTCGATACCATCATCCTCTCAGTATTAATCACCAAGCTTCTAAACTTGAACCTGCCTCTGCACTGGATCCTCGATTTCCTCACAGGGAGAATACAGTCTGACAGGCATTCCAGAACTTCAGCTAAACTGGGCGATATTCACTGACAGCAAAACACAAGAGAGAGTAAGTTTCACAGTTGTCTGGTGTTGCACTGGAGATCTTGCCACAGGAAGTAGAGAGGAGAGATAGCTTGTTTCAACAGAGAGTTATGAGGTATTCAAGACAAACACTGTGAACGTTGTGGAATAAAACAGCTGTGGTTATCAAAGCCAGTAGTGAAGCCCCAAGAATGCAGCACTCAAAGAAGATCATTGTCATGAAATGCACTCCTGAATGCCATATTCCACTAACTACACCACAAGTTGCAGATACCACCCAATGCATCATACTCCATTATTCATTTCCCCAAACGTCTCCATTAATCAGGACTCTTACCTAATATTCATATTTTCCACTGTACTTTCACAGACTACATTATTGCAAGTCTTACTTTCATATCTCAAAGCTATCACATACGGGCTCCTCTCCTCCACCATCAGATTTCTGAACAGTCCATGAACACTACTTTGTTATTCCTTTTTTGCACTATTTATTTATTTTTTAGTTTGTGGTAATTTTGTGTGTTAGCACTGTACTGCTGCCATGAAACAACAAACTTCACAATACATAAGTCAGTGATAATAAACCTGATTCTGATTCTATTCAGTCACAACAGGTGTATCAATCAAATAATTGTGCAACATGCACCAACAAACATGGCTCTTTCTTTTGCAGAAAAAGACCATTTTATCAAAGTGGTGGAAATAGAATCTTTGAATACATTTAAGGCAGAGATAAATAGATTTTTAATAAACAAAGGGTGAAGGTCACTGCAGACAGATGGGATTGCAGAGTTGAGATTACAATCAGATCAGCCATGATTCTATTAAGTGGCCTAGTGGCCAATCCTACTCTTGATTTCTATGTTACTGATGTATCATCCTCAGTGATGGTAGAGACAGTACATGAGTGCAAAGGCAAGGGTGTAGCACTTTCAACAAATAGATCTGGGTTCACAAGATCACAAGGGACCAGAAGTAGGCCATTCGGCCCATCGAGTCTGCTCCAAAGAAAAGGGAAAAAAGAAAAAGAAATGAGAAATGGGGGGGGCAAAAAAAAACTATTCTAACCCCAATTTCCAGGCTTATCCCCATATCCCTTGATACCCCAACTAATTAGATGCCTATCTATCTCTTCCTTAAACGCCTCCAATGATCTGGCCTCCACTGCTGTACGTGGCAAGGAATTCCACAAATTCACCACCCTCTGGCTAAAGAAATTTCTCCTCATCTCTGTTTTAAACCTGTACTCTTTAATTCTAAGATTGTGCCCTCTGGTCCTGGACTCACCCACCAAGGGAAACAGCTTGGCCACATCTACTCTGTCCAGTCCTTTCAACATTTTAAATGTTTCTATGAGGTCCCCTCTCATTCTCCTGTACTCCAGTGAGTACAGTCCAAGAGCCGACAAACGCTCATCATACGTAAGCCCTTTCATTCCGGGAATCATCCTCGTAAATCTCCTCTGAACCCTCTTCAACATCAGCACATCCTTCCTAAGATATGGGGCCCAAAACTGTGCACAGTATTCCAAATGAGGCCTCACTAGTGCCCCGTACAGCCTCATCAACACTTCCTTACTTTTATACACTATACCTCTCGAAATGAATGCCAACATAACATTCGCTTTCTTTGCCACCGATCCGACCTGGTGGTTAACCTTTAAGGTATCCTGCACGAGTACCCCCAAGTCCCTTTGTACTTCTGTATTTTGAATTTTCTCTCCTTCTAGATAATAATCTGCCCGTTTATTTCTGCTTCCAAAGTGAACAACTGCACATTTCTCTACATTGAATCTCATCTGCCATTTCCTTGTCCATTCTCCTAAACTATCTAGGTCTCTCTGCAACCTTCCTGTCTCCTCAATACTCCCTACTCTTCCATCTATCTTGGTGTCATCCGCAAACTTAGCCACAAAACCATTTACTCCATCATCCAAATCGTTAACGTACAAGGTAAAAAGAAGCGGCCCCAACACCGACCCCTGCGGAACACCACTAGTAACCGGTAGCCAACCAGAAGGAGATCCTTTTATTCCCACCCTTTGCTTCCTGCCAACTAGCCAATGCTCCACCCATTCTGTTATCCTACCTGTAATTCCATGACCTCTCATCTTATTAATCAGTCTCTTATGCGGCACCTTGTCGAAGGCCTTTTGAAAATCTAAATACACAACATCTACCCCCTCTCCCTTATCCACCCTACCTGTGATTTCTTCAAAAAACTCCAATAGGTTAGTCAGGCAGGATCTTCCCTTCACAAAACCATGTTGGCTAGGACCTATCTTGCCTTGCACCTCTAGGTATTCCATAACCTCATCCTTGAGGATCGATTCCAATAACCTTCCCACCACTGACATCAGACTAATAGGTCTGTAATTTCCTTTATGCTGCCTACATTTGCGACCCTCCAGTCCTCCGGAACCATGCCGGAGTCTATCGATTCCTGGAAAATTATCACCAATGCCTCCGCTATCTCTAAAGCCACCTCCTTCAGAACCCAGGGATGCACCTCATCCGGTCTGGGAGACTTATCAGTTTTTAGCCCATTTAGTTTTCCTAGAACCTTCTCTCTAGTAATCTTAACTGAACTCAGTTCCATTCCGTGAGACCCCTGACTAACTGGTATATTGCTGATGTCCTCCACAGTGAAGACCGATGCAAAATACTCATTTAGTTCTTCTGCCATCTCTTTATCATCCATTATAATCTCTCCCGCACCGTTATCGATTGGTCCTATATCAACCCGTGTCTCTCTTTTACTCCTTATATATTTAAAAAAACTCTTAGTATCCTTTCGAATGTTATCTGCCAACTTCCTTTCATAATTCATCTTTTCTTTCCTAATGACCTTCTTAGTTTTCCTTTCTGCAGGTTTTTAAAAGTTTCCCAGTCTTCTGTTTTCCCACTAACTTTTGCTTCCTTGTATGCCCTCCCTTTTGCTTTTATTTTAGCCTTCACCTCTCTCGTTATCCACATTTGTGCCTTTTTTCCATTCAAAACCTTTTTTCTTGGAATATATCTATCCTGCATTTTCCTTATTACTTGTAGAAATTCCTTCCATTTCTACTCTGCCGTCCCTCCAGCTAGCTTACTCTTCCAATCAATTTGGGCCAACTCCTCTCTCATACCACTGTAATTTCCTTTGTTCCACTGAAATATCGATACACCAGTTATCAGCTTCTCCTTCTCAAATTTGAAACTGAACTCAATCATATTGTGATCACTAGTTCCCAATGGTTCCTTTTCCTTTAGTTCCCTAATCACCTCCGGTTCATTTCACAGCACCCAATCCAAAACAGCCGATCCCCTGGTGGGCTCATCAACAAGTTGCTCCAAAAAACCATCCCGTAGACATTCCACAAATTCACTCTCCTAAGATCTACTGCCTTGCTGGATTTCCCAGTCCACCTTCATGTCAAAATCCCCCATAATTATCTTCACATTGTCAATCTGGCATGCTTTTTCTATTTCAAACTGCAACTTATGGTCCACTTCCTGACTGCTATTAGGGGGCCTATATATAATTGCTACTATTGTCCTTTTACCCTTGCTATTTCTTAGTTCCACCCATAAGGATTCCAACCCTTCTGACCCAATGTCCTTCCTTTCTATTGAGTTTATATCATTACTAACCATCATGGCCACACCTCCCCCTCTGCCTACCTGCCTATCCTTCCTATACACTGTGTACCCTGGACATTCAGTTCCCAATCACATCCATCATAAAGCCATGACTCGGTGATTGCCACAATGTCGTATTTATTAACCTGTAGTTGTGCCACTAGGTCATCTACTTTATTCCTAATGCTACATGCATTTAAATATAGTACATTTAGTCCAGTATCTGCTATTGATTTTGTTGTACTTCTATTGTTCAGCAAATTATCCTGACTTCTCACCTGCCTGTCCTTCTTGTCACCCTCAATGCACACTGTCTTCGACTTGTTTCTACAAACCTCCTCCCTTACCCTAACATCTTGTATCCTAACATCCTGGTTTCCATCCCCCTGCCAGAGAAGCTGATAACTGGTGTATTGACATTTCAGTGGAACAAAGGAAATTACAGTGGTATGAGAGAGGAGTTGGCCCAAATTGATTGGAAGAGTAAGTTAGTTGGAGGGACGGCAGAGCAGAAATGGAAGGAATTTCTACAAGTAATAAGGAAAATGCAGGATAGATATATTCCAAGAAAAAAGGTTTTGAATGGAAAAAAGGCACAAATGTGGATAACGAGAGAGGTGAAGGCTAAAATAAAAGCAAAAGGGAGGGCATACAAGGAAGCAAAAATTAGTGGGAAACCAAGATGTTAGGATACAAGATGTTAGGGTAAGGGAAGAGGTTTATAGAAACAAGTCAGCATGCAGTGAGGATGGCAAGAAGCTGGTTTACACCAACACACAAGCCAGTGTTCAGTTAATTAGATCCACTCTGTGGTATCAAGGAATAAGTTAGCCAATGAATACATTAAAAAGCTGTAGGTCCGAACCATGTCCTACTTCAGGTCAGTCAACTACCAAATAAAATAAAGAATTGGTAGTGTAGCAGTTAGTGTAACTCTATTACAGTGCCAGCAACCCAGGTTCAATTCCGGCCACCGTCTGAAAGGAGTTTGTACGTTCTCCCCGTGTCTGTGTGGGTTTCCTCCAGGTGCTCTGGTTTCCTCCCACATTCCAAAGACATACGGGTTAGGAAGTTGTGGGCATGCTGTGTTGGCGCCAGAAGCGTGGCGACACTTGAGGACTGCTCCCAGAACATTCTACGCAAAAGATGCATTTCACTGTTTCGATGTACATGTGACTAATAAAGATATCTTATTTCCTACTTACAAAAGAATACAGAATTAATCCAATTCAGCTCATTACCAATACGTTTGTTTACCTGCAATCATCAGAAAAGTGAGAGGAGGTTCCATCAATAGCATAACACCAAGAACCAATTTTCAGCTCAATTTCTGAATGATAACACAGAAACTTATCATAATTTTAATTCAAACATAAAAAGGCCAGATTTCAGATGTCCTATGTGACTGAATGCATGAGACAAAAATTTGGAGGCAAAAATCAACACTGGAAATAGTATCTATCACAAAGAAGATGACTTTGCTTGTTGGAGCCAATTATCAAACCCGAGGACTCCGCTGGCTGTCTTTAGGGGCTAGTCCTAGCAAACCTCATCTCTTTCAATAACCTAAGATCTGCCATGTCAGAAATGCATATGTTCATTGATGATTTCATAATGTTCAGGTCTATTCCCAAATCTTCAGGTAATGAAACTGACTTCACCCTCATGTAATAAGACCTGAACAACATTCAACCTAAGGCTGATAGATATCAAGAAACATTTGTGCCAAACAAGTGCCAGGCAACAACCATCTCCCGAAAACATTCAACTACATTATCAGTGATGAATGCCCATCATAAGTTTCTTGAGAATCACCACTAACCTGGAACTTAATTGAACTAGTCACATAAAAATTGTTGGGACAAGACTATTTGAGAGGCTCTCTCTACTGTGGTGAATGACTCACTCATCTTAAATTCAATTTACTCAGATTGGATGATTCTGGATGAAACAAAATGCAAAAAATAAGAGGGCATTTAACTATATCTGCATTCATTGACTTATAGGATTCATCCCCAAAGCTGAGCATTTTGTACGCTGCACATTAAAGTATCTTGGTAATTTAATTGCTAAAAAGTACCATTAGTTAGTAAAAAAAAATAATTTATTATCATATATTAAAGCAGCTGAAAGATTTCCCTTTCTAACTAGATTTATAGGGATTCTGACTATTGGCAATATCTACACCTGCTTTACTGCCTTTTTATTTTTCCACAGCTGAAAGTAGCTGATCAAGTATCACATCATTTCTCATTATAGTGCACAAAATAATTTTCTTTCTCAGTTCCTTATTTGTGCTCTTTAAGTAATAATCATCGTAGAATCTTATTGATGCTTCTGTTGAACATTTACAGATTATTGTAGAGATGTCACCATCAGTTTTCAATGTAATGTCACCCTTATGACTGAATGATGAAGTATTATCTTGAACTTTTGTTGCACCTATTAAATGTACGAAGGATAGATAGGCCTAATATGCCCAACTACCTGTTGTATCTTTTCCAGTCAAGTACTTCACCACAAGACAACAGATACTTTCAAAGTGTAAATATTAAGTAATTTTACAAGAAAAATTGGCAATGTTTTATAAAATAATGCTTTGTTAACATTAATTTTATAATAATAACCTTTTGAATTTTCTCATAGGATTTAGTATTCCATTTAGTGGTCCATGTGATAAGAGGTATGCACATTTGCTCCCGTTTCTTCCTATTCTCTCTTTTAGCATAGAATACAGCAACCCACTATGAATGAATCTTTAGTTAACTGGCCAACTGTTTTCTTCTTTGAGGCCTGCCAAAATTTGTAATTGTTTGCACTAATAATAATATAAATAGTTCAAAGTCCAATTGAGATTCCTAATAAATCCTTGAGTGTGTTTTCTTTTAGGATCAGATTTTGCAGGATTTCATATAGAGAAACATTGGAGCACAAAGTTGAAACAATTCCCCAGCCAGACAACAGCCTATACTGAGTTTGCCCTGCTGAAGGGGCTTGGTAAGATTCACTATTCTTAGCTCTTTTGATTGTTTGAGATTAAAGCATATTGAAAACTATAAATAATGGCTTAAAGGTTAATATTTTTAATAATTCAAGAATTTAATTTTGTTAATAGTTTGAATCATTTTTATGCATTTTAATGCTTCTGAATATCAGCAAAATTCAAAATTTTTGACAGCTCTGAAAAGCCAGCTAAGGAACTTTTGCTTGTTCTGCCTACTCCCCATGATGCTTTTAACATAACAGAAAGTACAGGTGCCTTGGAGGGACTCTTTGTTGAAGATCTGCCCAACTTCCTTCAACAAGTTCTAACCTGAAGAACTGCACAAATATGATTTTTCTTTGCAGGTCAGGACAAATGTAGGCAGCAATAAATAATTATACATTTGAAAATGAGCATTAAAATGGCATTGCAGTGTACCCATATTGTATATTATCCGTAGCCACGAGGGAATAATTTTCTTCCTCTCACAATATCCCATGCACCACATGTATAACAATAGCAAATTCCAAGCCTGTGGCACAATTGGCTGCAACAACTGTTCTTTACCTTCAAAGTAGTATGAACTTTAAAGCACAAACTTCCACAATGGTGGTAGTTCTTTAAGTGGTAGATTCAATGGGAACCACCTCTTGAAATAGTGGGGCAGTTTTTCCTTCAGGTACTGAATCAGAGATGGGAGAGGGTACAATGCATATTTGGCATTGTGCCATTAGTGGTGGGTATCCAAGCCAAGGTTTGAGCTTTCTTCACCTCAACAACAAAGAAAGGCTGCCTCACCTGTAATATGCAAGATGTCCGGATTATTGGTGAAGCTTCCATGGCCAGCCTCACTGGCAACTTCCTTGACAGTAGGTCACATAGGAGTAGATATTTTAACATGCTGCAGCAGGTCACTGTTTAGACCTGCTACAGCATTCAAAACCCTTGTGTTTTTTTCATCACATAAGCATCCTGTGATGTGACAGCTGGATATCAAGTGTGTGATGTACGCCGCCAACAACACTACTGTGTCCAGTGGCCTTTGTATAAAAGGATGTCACATGCACACAACATGACAGAATTTACTAATGTTTGTACGAAGGATCAATTGCTTTAGCATTTCTATGCTATAATATAACATATGAAACCCCATGCAATGCAAAGGAATTTGAAATCTTAGTTTTTTTTCTGATAAGGGAGGTTCATGCTAATGGTATTTTAAAAAGTAACATTTTAGCGGGCAAACACTAAATCTATGACTCTTAAGTAATATTCTAGAGAAATTCTTAGAGACTTTATTTTACATATTTTTAAACAAATCTCTCATTTTTTCCATAATTAATTATCATTTTTTTTAAAATTATATAAGTATATATTAAACAGATGAATCCTGGTACATTTTCCATACCCAGCCACATTTTTATATACACAGTTGTGAGCAGCATGCAAATAAGATAGATTGTTTCCATGACAATGAAAAAGAGGAGCACTAGCAAATTGGAAAATATGATTTTCAGTTATTTATAGTGACTGCAGGTAACTGCCAATAAAAAAAGCCATATTTATTTAACAAACTATACCAAGAATAATTTTCAATGCCATTACAGCAAACCTTCTGCAATAATATTTTATTTAAACATAGTTCAGAATGTCATCATACTGCATCCTTGCAAATACAATCCCAATACTGTTATTCATGGAAACAATTCTATCACAGGAGAGAATGGAAATCTTATCACCCTAAGTACTTATTATAAAGATCTGTATTTGATGTATGATGATTTAATTCCCACAGCAGCATTGACATTTTTAAACATAACATGCTTTGTATAAAGCTAGATACCTCATTACATCTAAACTATATAACCTGACCTGATGCATGGTCTGCTGCTGGTTTCAATCTTACAGAGATGTCAACGATATTTACAGCAGATACAATCATTTTCAGCTATTCTAGCCAAGCTACAACTTATACTGAAGTTCCAGAAATTATTAATTTATAAATTAATTCCATTACTATTAAATCAGCAATCTGACTCTGGTACATCACATACCACAGACTGATGTCAAGGCTAAGCTCCTCTTTAATCAATTAATAAACTAATATCTTGATAGTAGTTCATTTAGGCCATACATTCCAATTCCTGTACAATTCTATATAATTTATTTCCAATTAATTGATTATCTCAGTTCAGTAAATTATACATAAAAACAATGTGACCATAATTAAGTATGATTGCAAAGTCCAACATAAAATACAAAGCTATTCTATGCAATCTTCCACCACAGATTGTGTTAACTGTAAGCTCTGGCCTTCCCTGACTCATTTCAGTCTGATCTTTTATTCATCGGCACTCGTACAGCATATAAAAACACAGAAGAGGGTACCAAATAGTTAAAAGGACTGGTTAAAATGAGGCTAGTCCAATTGCAAGAATCTGACCGATAAATACAGTAGCATAGAACGGTCAGCACCATACAAGTTGCACCACCTGTTTGTCTAGCAGCACACTCCTGCTTCTAATAAACTGTGAAAGGCAGACACTGATGGTTTCCAGCTTGTTTACATGTCTCCAACTGCACAATGGCTTTGATCTAGTCCTTACCTTAACCTTGGTTCTCACTGCGCAGTAACATGCAAAAAACATTGCAGTAGGCAAAGATCATATGGAACAGTGACCAGCTTCCTGGCTACATATAGTACAGACCAAACACAGGAGCTTCAGCAAGGTAGAGATGCCTCTGTCTTCTGTGTCTGTTTGAAACTGTATTGCTCTTGATTTTAGTAACTAAAAGAAGAAAACACTATTAGTAAATAACCACACACTGACTGAAAGCTATAAATGAAATCTAGTGCAATTGACAATTCCAGTCTTGTTGCAGAGGATTTAAATATCCTTGATTCGCAGTTACTGTGGCAATGAAGACTGTTGATCTATCGCAATACAACAGAAGAGAAAGCTTTGTGTACTCCTACTGATAACATAATGATTTAAAGAACACGAGGTGGAGATTTTAAAAAATTAAAGAAATTGAGATCCAAATAAACTATTAAAGGAATTGCATTTAAAGCTACAAAAGGCATCTCAAAATATCCAGGCTGTTGTTATTAAATCAAAGGTAATTTTCACAGAAATAAGTATTGATTTTAATTTTACTTCATTCAAAAATAATCCAATTCAATGACTGCAGAAAAACCTGCAAATTAGCCATGTATATTAATTCAGCCAGTATGGTCATGTCAAGAGATGAGGGAATGGATGCCAGAGCTTTAGGGTGGGATTAAAAGCAGTGGAAAGCCCAATAAAAGTAGATAGGAATGAGAGCATTTGGACTTCAAAACTATACTCTTTATGTCCTACCTGGCACTCAACCTGTTGTACTTATGCTTACTGATTAATATTGGTTGCTCGTCCACCAATGCATCAATTTTGAAATAGTCCTCTTATTCAAACAATCCATGGCCTTGAACCTCTCTATCTTTGATACATCCTCTAATCCCCAAAACTTTAAAGAGCTCTGTGTTCTTCCTTTACTAGTCTCTGCTATATTGCAGTGCTTATAGACACTGGGTTATTCATGCTATCTAGACCTGAAGCTCTGGAATTTCTTCTCTCATCCTTTCTGCTTACAGATGCTCCTTAACATCTACCTCTGACAAAACTATTGGTCTTCTGGCTAATATGCCTCTTCATAGCTTGATTCAAATATTTACTCAATAATACTCCCATGAAGTCACCTGGGGTCTATTTCCAGAATAATGGCACTTTATAAATGTAGGATGCTGTTGCTGGACGATCATGGAAACAACGACTGGGTTGATGGGAGCTTGGGTAAGCTGACAATATTGGGAATACATAGGTTGGTTCCTAATTATCACTCGAGGAAAACAAATTTAGTGGTATTGTGGTTAACATGGAACATCCAAATCTGGGGAACACTGTGGATAATGGGAGGTGGGGGATGGGGGGATGGTTGCAGAATAATTTTTTTATATAGCTATTGAACCAAAACATCATCTAATGTGGTACATTGTTATGGGCAACGTGTTCACATATCCAAAATGTCAATACATGATATATTTCTTTTACAGCAAAATATTGCAACTGAATCTTCTGATATCTAATGGAGTTCGAAAACAACTTAAAAAGACAGCTGTTTGATCAGTGTGATAGGTACTGAATGTAATCAATTAAGAGATACTGCACATGGCAAATATGGAAGGATATATTTGAAGCACTATTTACTTGTTGTTTGTAGGATCTCAAGTGGCGACGAGGAAGCATACAGGAGTGAGATAGATTGGCTGGTTGAATGGTGTCACAACAACAGCCTTGCATTCAACATCAGCGAGACCAAGGAACAGATTGTGAACTTCAGGAAGGGGAAGTTGGGAGAACACACACCAGTCCTCTTTGAGGGGTCAGCGATGGAAATCGTGAGCAGCTTCAAGTTCCTGGGTGTCAACATCTTGGAAGATCTATCCTGGGCCCAACACATTGATGCAGTCACAAAAAAGGCATGCCAGTGGCTCTACTTCATTGGGAGTTTAGGAGTCTAACTGATTACATCACCACCTGGTATGAAGGTTCCAATGCACAGGATTAAAAGAGGCTGCAGAGGGTTGTAGACTCAGCCAGCCCCATCACGGGCACAACCCTCTCCACCATCGAGGACATCTTCAAGAAGTGATACCTCAAGAAGGCAGCAGCCATCATTTAGGACCCTCACCATCTAGGACATGCTCTCATCAGGGAGGAGATACGGGAGCCTGAAGACACACACTCAATGTTTCAGGAAGAGTTTCTTCCCCTCCGCCATCAGATTTCTCAATGGTCCACGAACACTACCTCATTATTCCTCTTTTGCACTACTTATTTATTTTTGTAACTTACAGTAATTTTTATGTCTTGCACTGTACTATTGCAGCAAAACAACAAATTTCACGACATATGTCAGTGAAAGAACATAGAACAGTACAGCACAATACAGACCCTTCAGCCCACAATGTTGTGCCGACCTTTAAACCTCACCCCTTCCTCCCACATATCCCTCTATTTTAAATTCCTCCATATGCTTATCTCGTAATCTCTTGAATTTGACCAATGTACCTGCCTCCACCACCGCCCCAAGCAGTGGATTCCATGCCCTAACCACTCTCTGGGTAAAAAACCTTCCTCTGATATCTCCCTTGAACTTTGATAATAAACCTGATTCTGAGATTCAGTACCAAAGACTCTTACAAGTTTCAAAAGATGTACAGTGGAGAGCATTCTGACTGGTTCCATCACAGCCCGGTATGGAGGCTCCAATGCACAGGATCGCAAGAGGCTGCAGAGGGTTGTAGACTCAAGCAGCTCCAAAGACACAACGCCTTCTCCCCCACCCCCTGCCCCCCATTAAGGAAATCTTCAAGAGGCAGTTCTTCAAGGCGGCGGTGCCTCAAGGCGGCGGCATCCATCACCAAGGGCCCTCACCATCCAGGACGTGCCCTCTTCTCATTATTACCATCAGGGAGGAAGTTCAAGAGCCAGAAGACCCACACTCAATGACTCAGAAACAGCTTCATAGAATCATAGAAAGTACAGCACAATACAGGCCCTTCGGCCCACAATGTTGTACTGATCTTTAAACCTCGCCTGAGACTCTCTCACCCCTTCCTCCCACATGTCCCTCTATTTTAAATCCCTCCATATGCTTATCTAGCAATCTCTTGAATTTGACCAATGTACCTGCCTCCACCACTGCCCCAGGCAGTGCATTCCATGCACCAACCACTCTCTGGGGGAAAACCCTCCCTCTGATATCTCCCTTGAACTTCCCACCCATTACTTTAAAGCCATGCCCTCTTGTATTGAGCATTGGTGCCCTGGGAAAGAGGCGCTGGCTGTCCACTCTATCTATTCCTCTTAATATTTTGTACAACTCTATCATGTCTCCTTTCATCCTCCTTCTCTCCGAAGAGTAAAGCCCTAGCTCCCTTGGTCTCTCCTCATAATCCATACTCTCTAAACCAGGCAGCATCCTGGCAAATCTCCTCTGCACCCTTTCCCACGCTTCCACATCCTTCCTATAATGAGGCAACCAGAACTGGACACAGTACGCTAAGTGTGGTCTAACCAGAGTTTTGAGGAGCTGTATCATTACCTCGCGGCTCTCAAACTCAATCCCACGATTTATGAATGCTAACATCCCATAAGCTTCCCTAACTACCCTATCCACCTGTGAGGCAACTTTCAGGGATCTGTGGATATGAACCCCTAGATCCCTCTGCTCCTCCACACTACCCAGAATCCTGCCATTAACTTTGTACTCCGCCTTGGAGTTTGTCCTTCCAAAGTGTACCACCTCACACTTCTCCGGATTGAACTCCATCTGCCACTTCTCAGCCCAGCTCTGCATCCTATCAATATCCCCCTGCAATCTTCGACAATCCTCCACACTATCCACAACACCACTAACCTTTGTGTCATCTGCAAATTTGCCAACCCACGCTTCTACCCCCTCATCCAAGTCATTAATAAATATCACGAAAAAGTAGAGGTCCCAGAACCGATCCTTGTGGGACACCACTAGTCACAGCCCTCCAATCTGAATGCACTCCCTCCACCACAACCCTCTGCTTTCTACAGGCAAGCCAATTCTGAATCCACATGGCCAAGCCTCCCTGGATCCCATGCCCTCTGACCTTCTGAAGAAGCCTACCATGTGGAACCTTGTCAAACGTCTTACTAAAATCCATGTAGACCACATCTACTGCACTACCCTCATCAATCTTCCTGGTCACCTCCTCAAAGAACCCTATCAGGCTTGTGAGACATGATCTGCCCTTCACAAAGCCATGCTGGCTGTCCCTGATCAGACCATGATTCTCTAAATGCCTATAGATCCTATCTCTAAGAATCTTTTCCAACAGCTTGCCCACCACAGAGGTAAGGCTCACTGGTCTATAATTCCCTGGACTATCCCAACTTCCTTTTTTGAATATGGGGACAACATTTGCCACCCTCCAATCCTCCGGTACCATTCCCGTGGACAATGAGAACTCAAAGATCCCAGCCAATGGTTCAGCAATCTCCTCCCTCGCCTCACGGAGCAGCCTGGGGAATATTCCGTCAGGCCCCAGGGACTTATCTGTCCTAATATTTTCTAACAGCTCCAACACATCCTCCCTCTTGATATCTACATGCTCCAGAACATTAACCTTACCAACACTGTCCTCAGCATCATCAAGGCCCCACTCCTTGGTGAATACTGAAGAGAAGTATTCATTGAGAACCTCACCCACTTCCACAGCTTCCAGGCACATCTTCCCACCTTTGTCTCTAATCGGTCCTACCTTCACTCTTGTCATCCTTCTGCTCTTCACATAAGTGAAAAAAGCCTTGGGATTTTCCTTAACCCTACTCGCCAAGGCCTTTTCATGTCCCCTTCGTGCTCTCCTCAGCCCCTTCTTAAGGTCCTTCCTTGCTACCCTATATTCCTCGAGACCTATCTGATCCTTGCTTCCTAAACCTTATGTATGCTGCCTTCTTCTCGTCACCCATGGTTCCTTCACCCTGCCATTCCTTCTCTGCCTCACTGGGACAAATTTATCCCTAACATCCTGCAAGAGATCCCTGAATAACGACCACATCTCCATGGTACATTTCCCTTCAAAAATGTCATCCCAATTCACACTCGCAAGTTCTAGCCTTATAGCCTCATAATTTGCCCTTCTTCCCCTCTGCCATCGGATTTCTGAACAGTCCATGAAGCCGTGAACACTACCTCATTATTCCTTTTTTTTGCATATTTATTTTTGTAATTTATAATAATTTTATGTCTTTGCACTGCTGCTGCAGTAAAACAAATTTCACGTCATACAAGTCAGTGATAATAAATCTGATTCTGTACATGCATTAGTCCATGCCTCTCAGGAGCTTTTCTATCTACTATTTAAACTCATGAAGAACACTGATGGTAGTTTCAAAAGCAAACTATGGGCGTATCCTCACAACTTTGTTCAAGTGTTGAAATGTCATTAACATAAATAAGGACAAGAAATCATCTGAGTGCCGAGCCCAAGGAAATCCTGATGCAAGACAACATCTTCTGGAATTTTCTACACCAGCTTTAAAACAAATAATGGGTTCTGCAAAATCATGAAAAGAGTCTGCACTCTCTTTTGTTGAAGGCTCAGAGATTGTTCTGACAGGTGTGGTCTCTGGCATTTCTTCCTCTCCTTCCACTTGGTTTGGATGAAAGAAATCAAGGTAATCTTAGTACAGGCCATCCCCAGGTTACAAACACCCTACTAATGGGCACCCATACATATGCCAAGCTCCCATGATATTATTAAATTAAGTCCAATGTACGTACATACATTCATTCCTACGAACAGCAGAACTAATTTCTCTTCTCTCTTTCTCCATTTAATAATTGTTCTTTCTTCTCAGTCTTTGTGCTTATGATGCCATTCACTACATTACTGTGGAGGTATGGCTACCATATTGAATGATTTTCGTGTATTTTCTGACCTATGGACAAAATCGACTTTGGGACATCTGTAAAAACAGAACCCATTTGTTACCCGGGATGGCCTGTATCAATATGGAATAATTGCCTCCAGCCACTTCCCTTGGAAGATCAACAGGCTGGTGACATTAATGGATTCACTAGAACCTTTGCATAGTTTAAAGTGACCACAGTCAATATCCAAGAATTTGAGAACCAGACTAATATTAACTGTCACTGTCTTTTAAGATCTCAATGAGCACATTTGTTGACATAATTCCCTTACATAAGAACATAAGGATGTAAAAAATATGAGCAGGGATAGGCTATTTCGATCTTCAAGCCTACCATCTATTCATAAAGATTATGGCTGACCTTCTACCACAGTGCCATTTTCCACCATTATCCCCATATCCCTTGATTCCCTTAATCAATCTCTATTTTATGTGATAGAAATGACTGAGGCCCCACAGCCCGCTGGGGTAAAGAATTCCACAGGTTCATCACAACCTATATGGAGAAAGTTCTCATTTTAATCCTAAATTGCTCACCCATTTTTCTAAAATGGTGCTTGCCTAATCCTGGACTTATCAGCCAAAGGAAACATCTCTCCTGCATCTTATTTACGAGCTTTTTGAGAATTCTATGTGCTTCAATAAAATCTCACTCATTCTTCTAAACTCTGCCTGCTCCTCCTGTCTGATGATCACCCAAACCCCTCTGTCTGATCCACCTAAACTGTGATGTGACCACCTCCCTGAATATGCTATCCATGAGGTTTCCACCCTCACAGATGCACCATGGTGACTCCAGCCACAGCTCCAGTTCTGAAATATGTTCATATGTTCAACCGCACATGTGGCTGTCTGGAACGTTCGAAGAATTCATGACATAGTATAGGATGTGCTTGACTAAGCTGCCCTGGCGTACTTCATCCTGACTAATAACTTATAAACCATAAGAGAATCAGAAAAGAATCAGCGTCCCACCAACACCGAAATCACGCTGTTGATCAAAAAGCCAGTGTTACGATTCTCCTAGACTCTACTCACTGAAGCAGACTTGCTCACCTTAGCCTACGTCCTGAAGACCACCGTCTGAAGTTTTCTCCCACATATTCCGTATCCCAAAACAAAGTTCAGCAGCAACAATTGCCAGAACTTAAGGAGGGGCATCATTCTTCATTGTATTATTCTCTATTACTTATAAGGACTAGACTTAAATGCAACAGTTTCATTTGTATGTGAAAAAGTCACCTGGTTTCTTTGTTCACCACTATTAAATTATGGGTCTGTTTGATGTAGACAACACAAAGCTTACCCTTGAAAAAACACCACTAGATTGTCCTATTTACATTGGTACTTTTCCTCTCATTCAGCCTTAAATCTCTGTGGACATATAGTAAAAGATTGCTGTCATTCAAAATTTTGCAGGAAAAATATTCTAATCTATTTTTTAAACAAAATCAGCCTCCTATTATCTTGCAGTAGCTCAGAAGTCAATTTTCAGAATCTACTTAAAATTGGTATTTTTCTAGTATCCATTAGTTAGCTGCTTACCGGTCTACTCAAAGTTATAAGCTCTTTCATGCATAATTAAGTGGTGATGGCTTCTACCAAAATGAGCCTCATCTCTAGTTTGTTTCAGACCTTGTTTTGTATTTCAGGTGGTCAGGAATGAGTTATAGATACTGTATTTCGTGCAGGCAGTACTGGCATTGCTACAGCAATTCAATTCCAGCCACCAGTCTATAGGAGTTTGTACGTTTTTCCTGTGTATGCATAGGTTTCCTCTGGGTGCTCCGGTTTCCTCCCACATTCCAAAGACATACGGGTTAGGAAGTTGTGGGCATGGTATGTTGGTGCCAGAAGCATGGCACCATTTGCGGGCTGCTCCCAGAACACTCTGCGCAAAAGATGTATATCACTGTGTGTTTCCATGTACATGTGACTAATAAAGATATCTGATCTTATCTTAAGCCCTCAGGCCAGTGTCATTGGCCAATCATCTTCAGCTATCTTATCAATTATCTTCCCTTTATGTCAGAACTGGGTATGTTTGCTGCTGAATCTTCTTGAAACACAGATTGATTAGCAGTGAAAGGCTTATGCAAGTTCAAGTTGCTGGTGCTGATAGCTTGCTTAGTGACATACCTGGTGATCAAGGGGGTTCTCATTTGGGTGGAGTCTCTAAAACATGTCATGAAACAAGTTTGAAACAGTTACCTGCCCCAAGCAAATCCTTAGTTCTGCTTTGCAGTTAAAATAAAAATTTAGCATATTGTACTGCTACATCATAAGGGCATGAAGTCCTTGTTGTGATTGCACATTGATGTACAGTAATGGAATAAAATCACCTGTGGTTAATAAATGCTACCACTTCATCAAATTGTCAGGTATGCACATGGTGTAACTGTGGGAAGCCAACCCAAAACATGAAACTGGCTGCTTGCCCATTCCAGTTATTGCGGTGGCATGGAATATTGGCTTGAGTCAATACCCTGGTAGACAATTAATTAGACAATTGCTATGCATGTTTAAATTTAACCCACAGAGTTACCATTGATACGATTTTAGCGGATTGTTAGAAGAAGCCAGAGGGAAAGAAATTCAAGACAGTGGTGATACTTATAGTGATGGATAATGCATATACACCAGATTAAAAAAAGGAACAGTCCTTCTCAAAGAAGGCTGCAAAGTATGTGAGCATCATGTCAATCTTGGAGAAAAGGAGCCACCCTTCAGCTCTGTCACAGAACCCAAAAACATAGGAAGCAGCAGCAACTGTAGACCAATGGCACCTCAAATTAGCTCTACCTTTCAAAAAGATATGACAAACTCCCATATCAACCCTATTTCCCTGCCCAATCCCAATATCATTTCTGATGAAGAGTCTTGAACCTGAAACATTAGCTCTGTATTCTCCTCCCACCTGACTTGCAACCTGATCTGCTGAGTATTTCCAGTATTGTCAGTTTTTATTTTAGATTTCCAGCATCTGAAGTTCTTTTTTTATTTTCCCCATATCATTTGACTGCATACTGCCCAAAAATCTCTGATTTTTGCTCTTGAATACTCATAGATCATCCTCTGGGAACAGAATTTCAAAGATTCGCCTTCTGAGGGCAGAAATTTCTCTTCATCTCAATCCTAAATGGTTGATCCTTATCCAAAAATCATAAATTCCAGTTCTAGACTGTCTAATTAGAGGATACAATTTCTCAGGATCAACTCCAAGGATAAAGAATTCAGAAGTTTCATGACCCTGGGAGGATAAATCCCTCCTTATCTCCATCTTAAACTTGGTGAACCTTTATTTTGAAATTAAGCTCGCTAGTTTCCACCTTAAGTGAAAATATTCTTTTAGTATCTCCCCTTAAGGCCCCTCAAAATCGTATCTGTATCTATAACATTATCTCCCATTCTTCTAAGCTCCAATAAATATTGGCCCAACTTGCTAAGCTTTGCCTGATATGATAAACTCTTCATCCCAGGAATCAATCTCTAATGTGAACTATCTCTAATGCAAGACTACCCATGCTTAACTAAGGAGGCCCTAAATATAGGCAATACTTCATATGTGGCCTTTCTTATTTTATGCTCTATTCCCTTTACAAAAAAGGTTAACATTTAATTTATCTTCCTAAGTACCCTGATCCTCCTGCAAAGGAACATTCTGCTTTCTACCTTTTTCTACCAAACTGGATAACCTTAATTTCTCCACATTATACTCCACCTACCTAATTTTTGCCCACTCACTTTGCAGATTCTGTATCCTCCTCACTTCTTGTCTTCCCATGAATTTATGTTTTCAGAAAAGTTGACTACATTACACTTGGTCCCTTCATCTTTCATGAATGAAGATTATAAATAGTTGACACCCAAGCACCAATTCCCATGCCTCCTCATTGGTTACAGCTTGATAACCTGAAAATGACTCACTTATTCAGACTCTGTTTTCTGCCAGTTAACCAATCCTCTATCCATGCTAGCTTTTTATCCCCAATACCAAGAGCTCTTATCTTGTGCAGTAACTGTTTTGTGTGACACATTATCCTATGTCTTCTGGAAAACCAAATATATTACATTTGTTGATTCCCCTTAATCAACACTGCTCGTTACATTCTCAAAGAACTCAAAAATAATCAAGCATGAATTTTCATTATATAAAACTACATGAACACTGTAATTTTATTATTATTTTCCAAATGCCCTACTACTATTTCCTTAATCTGTTCTAGGAAAACAGAAGCACAGAAGAAAATAGGAGCAAGATTAGGCCACTCGGCCCCCTCAAACCTGCCCTGCCATTCAATATGTTCATGGCTGATCTATGATGGCCTTCTGTGCCAGTTCCTATAGCCTTCAATTCCCAAACCTTTCAAAGATTTATTTACCTCTCCCTTAAATATCACTGATGACCCAACCTCCATAGCCCCTGGGGTAGAGGATTCCAGAAATTCACCACCCTCTGTGAAACAAAATTTCTTCACACCTCCATCTTAAATCACTTCCCCTTCATCTTGTAACTGTGCCCTCTCGTTCAAGATTCTCCCACTAGTGAAAAAATCTCAACATTTATCCTGTCATGCTCCCTTGGATTTTATATGTGTCTCAGTATTCTAATCTCTAAGGAATACAGACCCAAACTGTTTCACCTCTCTTGGTAGGAAAGTCCTTTCATCCTAAGAATTAGCCAAGTGAATGCCTTTTGCACTGCCTCCAATGCTGCATCATCCACTTTTAGGTAAGGGAACCAAAACTGTGCACAGTACTCCAGATGTGGCCTCACCGGTACCTTGTACAATTTTAATAAAATTTCCTTATTTTTACACTCCAACCCTTTTGCAATGAAGGCCAATATAGCATTGCCCTCTTAAATACTTGGTGCACCTGCCTGAAAAGCTAGATCTCTGTGCACTTCACTCATTTCCAGTCTCTTTCCATTTAAATAATAATCCACCTTTTAGTTCCTCTTCCAAAAGTGCATGACCTCAGACTTTCCCATGCCAGGCAAAAAACTTAGCAAATGGAGTTTAGTCCCTCAATCTATTTTCCATTGCAAGGTCACAATATCCTCATACAACATGCCCTCCCATCTATTTTTGTGTCATTGACAAACTTGGACACCTTACATTTCATTTCTTCCTCAAGGTCATCAACATAAATAGTAATTAATTGGGATTCCAGCATTTTCCCAATGACAGACGTTTGGCTAACTAGCCTATAATCTCCTGCTTTCTCTCTCCCTTCTTTCTTGAATAGGAACTTACAACTGTTGTCTTCTGTCCCCCCTGCAAAGAACTTTCCAGATTCAAGTGAACTTTGGAAGATCACAACCAAGTAGGTCTCAACCTCTGAGGGATACATGTTTATTTTATATACCTGTAGGAGCTCTTACTGTCAGATTTTAATTTCTCACTACCTTACTCTCATGAGCTATTTTCTCCTATTTTATTTTGTGTATCCTTTGCTGGTTATTAAATTTTTCCCAATCCTCCAGCCTACCGCTAATCTTTGCAGCAACATCTACGCAATCTAGTACCATCCTCAACTACCCTAGATAATTATGGATGGATCAATATTCTTACAGAACCTTTAAATGCATCTTTGTTGAGAATTCTGGAATATCTCCTTCAATGTCTACCAATATTTATGGGGTCATAGGGTCATACAGCATAGAAACAGGTCTTCTGTGCATCCTGTCCATGCCAACCATCAAGTAACCATCTATACTAATCCTATTTGCCAGCACATGGTCCAAAGTTTTCTATGCCTTGGGAATTCAAGTGCTTATCTTGATACTTATCATCAGCTCACTGGTGTCTCTCTCCCACTAACTTTGAATGGCAGTGCTACATTTAACTATTTTCCAGGCTGCTGTTATCTTTCCAGAAACGAGGGAATTATTAAACACATCCACTATCTCTCCAGCCAGCTCTATCAAAACTATAGGATGCAATTCATAAAATCCATGTGATCTGTCAGTCTTTAGGCCCATTAGTTTACCCAGTATTTCTCTTCTGGTGATAATGATTTAAGATACAAGATCAGATAACGTCACCAGTAGCTAACAATGAAGCAAATATCTCCAACAAGGGCCTCTGAAATTTCTTCTCTAGCCTCCCACAAAGTCTGAGGATGTACTCAGTCAGGCCCTGGGGATTTATCCACCTTATAATACACCCCCATTAGAGTGACACTCCCTTTCTTGTTCCTAAGTTCTACCCATATAGCCTCACTGGATGATCCTCCAAGGATGTCGTATCTAAGCATTGCTGTTATGCTAATTTAGAAGAATGAGAGATAACCTCATTGAAACTTAATATTCTTATCCTGTACTTTGGGTATCTGTGTTGACTTTGAATTCAGATAGTATGGTTTTCTAAATCTACATCTTACTGCAACATAAAATGTTAGCTCTGTTGTTTTTCCTCCATACATTCTACCTGACCATGTGAGTACTTCCAATATTCTGTTTTTATGTCAGATTTCTAACATCTGCAGAGTTTAGTTTCTCAATTTTTTATTGCTCAGTTCCAACGTTGTTTTCTTTTTCTTCTCTCCTGCTCCTGCATTTTCATTTACCTACTCTCAACTCCTCGAAACAGATCATCTGCAATTACAAGTCTTCACCACCTCTCATCCAGCAGCATTCAGTGCCATTCATTCTCTCTTGGTCTCCACCTCATCGCAAACATGCCTATTGTTCTCTGCATCACTCCCTTCTTTCTGCATCTTAAAACAAACCACTTATAAAGCTTGGCACATGTTAAATACCAGCTGTAACCATAGCAACTTACTCCTAATAACTACTTCTTTGCTATCTATACTACAAGTAACATTAACAATGTTGGCTGTCATGGTTCAACCCATCCCTATAGCAACACTACATAATGTTAGGCTTCACAAACTGAAAAAGACCATGATAAGAAAGCAAACCTCAACTAATTAAAGTTTTAAAAAGTTTGAATGCAAAATATTGCAGAGGAAATAATGAAGCATGTTTTTTTGCCCACTAAAGAAACATGCAGGATCCCATTTCTAATTAGGAGTAAGGTGTACTCCTTCATTTGTATAACAAACTTGTACAGTAAATTATATTGCAAATTAATTTTACAGCGCTTCTCAAAATTGTGACCTTTACCACCAAGAAGGAAAAGAGCAGTGGGCGCATGAGAACACCACCATCTGCAGGTTCCCCTGCTAGTCACACAACATTCTTTCTTAGCAAGATATTATCCTACTCCATCATGGGTGCTAAATCCTTAAAATCCCTACCCACAATACTGTGAAAGAACCTTCATTGGATAGATTGCAGTTGTAAAAAAAGGCAAGTCATCACTACCTCCTTAAGAGCAATTAGGGATGGACAAGAAATGCTGGCCTTGCCAACAATGTGCAGATCCTGAAAAATGAATTAAAAGCTAATAAAATGAATTAGCATGGTTTTCGTATGCAATGTCAGCTTTGACACAAAGGTGATACTCCTTTAAAAGGTTATGGGTTCAAATCTTACTTTCCTGCAATAGTGAGATTGCTGTACTGCTGAAGGTGCTTTTTTGGAATGAGATATAAAACCAAGGACTTAACTCAGGTGCACAAGATAGCTTGGTAGAGTTTGAAGAAAAGGATGTTCCCTATACTCTGATTAATATTTATTCCTCAATAAATGTCACTAAGAGATTATCTGGTCTTCATATGATTACAGTTTATAAAAACCTGCTGAGCACAAATTGGCTGCCACATTTCCTCATTGAAAACAGGAACTAGACTTATTTGTTTCCAAGAATTCCTGAACACACTTGTCACAGGAAAGCACTTCTGAGGTATGGTTACCATAGTAATGCAGAGAATTTGGTCCTTCAGGGAATGAATTCTGCCACCCTTACCAGGCCTGGTCAATATGCGACTCCAAGCTCACAACAACAATGTTGACCATTATACACCATCTGACCCAGCAAGCTATTTATTAATATAATAACTGTTACATTAAAGCAGATGGACAATAAAATTGTATGGACAACCCAGAATCACTCTTGGCATTAAAGTCAGAGTCAGTAAAAATGTTCCAAGTCCAACTTCATGGCCATGCATATCATTCACTCTACTGTTGCAATCAAGCCTAGGGATCAACCTTAGGAATGCAGAAGGGCATGCTGGGAGCAACATCTAATATGGTTAATAAGAAGATGCCTACTTAACAAATGATGGAAAGCTAACTAGGACCCAATCACTGAATGAAAGATTACCGCAAAACTGCAAAATCTATACATTTTGTAGGACCAGTGACTGAACCAATTGTTTGAATCCATGGGATTAAGATTACTTCTTGCTTTGTTTTTTATCCTCAGTATATTTGCTTTCGTCAAATGGGTACTGTCCTATCCCGCAAAATAGAAGATGGTTGTGTTTACTGGAGGCCCATCATCCCATCCATAGCTCACCCTCAGGGCAGTTTCCGAGGCCCAACAATCCTGAGCTGCTTCATCAATAAACTTTCTTCCTTCATAAAGCCATAACTCAGGACATTAGCTCATGATGGCACAATTTTTGTCTATTTTCAGCTCATCAGACGATGAAGTTGTCCATTGCTGCATTCAGCATGACCCAGACAATATCAGGAATGCGTTGGTGAATAGCACATAACATTAGTGCCATACAAGTACCAGGTAACTACAATTTTCAACAAGAAAGAGTCTTTAACATTCAACAGCACTACCATAACCAGGTCCGCACTATCAATATCCTGCAAGTCACTATTAACCAAAAACTCAGCCGAATGACCCACACAAATACCATGACTACAACAGGGACTTGCCCAGCTTCCATCTCCCCAAAGTTTTTCCATCATCTATAAGGCACTATTTGGATGGATGATGAAATATTCTCTACTTGTCTTAGGTGAATGATGATCCAACAACGCTGAAGAAGCTCAACATCAGAACAAATTGGCCTACTTCTTTTGGAACCCTCTCAAGACCAATATTTGTCTGCAGTATTCACATAGCAACGTTCATTTCTTCTTTCCGGTTTAGTATCTATTTTCAATCTCTTACAAACCACCTGCTTTTCCTTATTATTGATATGTAAATTGTGATCTCTGCTAGTCATTTGTCCCAGAATTTTCATAAAATGTTGCTTTTTTTTTTAAAGTTCAATAATAAGATCATCAATAATCTTCAGATTTGATGGCAAATTTTCTCTTCTCCAGTGTTTTCCCCTTCCTGTTCTTCCCACTTTTCTGAAGTCACTATCTCACACAGTCTGGCAGCTGGAGAAGTACTACTTTCCCTTGAGTGCAGTGATGCACAACTTTTTTTTGAAAGGAGGGCAAGATGATAATTCATTCACTTCCAAGGGCCTTTCATATGAAACATGTTTAATTTTAACTAAATGTAACCAAATAATATTTAGTCACATTGTGAAATTTATTAGCAATCTAGATTATGATCAAGTTACAATCAAACAGCAGCATGCCGTTAAAATTTCATCTAAAATGCATGGGATTGTGACTTGCAGTTTTACGTGTTTGCTTGAAATTATTTTTAGCCTTCAACAACACCAGAAACATAATGTTTTGGTTGCATATCAAAACAACACCTTGATCACTGATTTTAAAACATTCCCCAATTTATAAATCAAATTAAACTTTAGTTACTAAAACGATACAAGTTTTCCACTACCACACCCACAAACCTCGTATTTGATTTTAATTTATTTAATTAATTCACTCAGCACTTTGTCTCCAAATAAAAACTACGTCTCCAAATCAAGCCACCAAAACTTCAAGAATTTTTATTTTCTGAAATGCAGTGCAACTCATCCATTTCCCTCCACTAGCAGTCTCTTGTGTCTCTCCATTACCATCCCCAACCATCACAGTCTTACAATTTACAGATTATATTTTCTGAACCTAGTCCATCAAGTTTACAAATGGTTGACAGAAGGGTGAGAGACCACTAAATATTGAGAGAAAGTGCTGGAAAAGCTCAACAGGTTAAGCAGCATCTGTGGAAAGAGAAATAGGATGATTGTTTCAGTTCAAGGACCTCTGAACAAACCTGGGAATGAGAAAATAAATTGGTTTTAGGTTGCAGATAGGGCTATGGTGAAGGAGACAAAGGGAATATCTCTGATAAAGGTGAGGACAGGGTTGTCCAAATGATCCCAATGTTTACAGCACCATCTGGTAAACAAGACCAACAGGAATATCTCTAATAGGGTAATGCCAGACAGAACAATAAACATCAGGATCATTTACGTAACCATGCCCTCACCCTATCAGCAGTATTTTCTCTTGTAATTAACCTGTTTCTTTATTTCTCAGTTCTGATGAAGGGTCTTCAACCTGAAAGGTTAACGCTGTTGCTCTTTCTAATGACGCTGCTTGACCTACTGAGCTTTTCCTGACGAGCCCTAACATATTTTACTCTTTGCAGTGAGAAGATGTTAGGTCTCTGCTTGACAATAAAAGAGTTTATCACTATTGATATATGGCTGATGATTATTTGCAGGATGATTATTTGCAGGTGAGAAACACATTGCAGTCATCAAGAAGTTATTGGATGCACAGCTAAATGGTCTGGAACAGTCTAAGTGCATCCACTCAGCGCTGATCATACCACGTTTGCAAAATAGCTGTTGGCAGGTTATTATCTAATTGAAAATAAATACAAAAAACAGAGGAAAGACTCAGCAGGTTAGGTAACATCTGGGGAAAGAGTAACAGAATTAATGTTTCAGGTCAGGGACTCTTCTTCAGGGTCCCAGTTTATTTAATTACAAGTTTTACTGTGCATTAATATTGTAGAAAGTTTCAAGTTTAATAAGTTAACAATTGTATTTTAGACAGTTAACATGAATTGTTAAAGACTCAGTAGCACATGGAAGCATCCGGCTACAGATACTCCACCTAGCCCTTGAGCCAATATTATGCACTAGTTCTTTAATACCTCACCCACACATCTATTCAGCCTGACAAACATCACAATGACATTCTAAAGTATACATTCAGCTAACAAATATCAATGACCGTTTTTTCTCCTCACTCTAGATACTTAGGCAAATGTAAATTCCTTACTAACTGTAAATTCTCTACTTCCCTATACTGTCAGAATCAGCTGAAGCAACACAGATTAAGGATGGAACGCAATAACTATTTAGTCTCAGTAGACCAAGGTCAGCTGATTATTTTTTCAATTTTAAGTCATTTTTTGCACCTTTCTAAAGGACTCTGGACCACATGCTGTTTACTGAGACTACAGACAATCAATCTTCTCCCAGGAACACCACTCTCTTCCTGTACAACCATTTATTCTTCACTCTACTGAGCAAAAACCAGGTAATTAGAAATTACAAGTTCATGCAACTTCCTGCTACTCAATAGAACAGCTTGTGGAATATCAATCAATTACATGACTAGGCTGCCTAGACTTTATAATTGAACTTGTATGGATCTTAAGTTCCAAAGCTTCACAGTCAATTAATTTTTAAGTTAATTGCTGTTTCATGTAGGCAAACGAAACATCAAATATAAAATACCACAAATGGCAATAAATGTTTTTTTTAAATAGAATTGCTCATGGGAAGATGTGGAGTTAAAGCACAAGGAACTCTATTCTTCAAGTACTGCCTATAGGTTGTTATATGTTCAATTAAACAAGCAGTTTAAAATCTCATCCAAAAGTCAGCACTTACAAAATGCCATACCATATCATTGACTATATTGGAGTGTATAACTAAAGAAAATAAGAAAGACTTAAATTCAAGGCCTTGGGGGCAACTCAATGTGCTTTACAGCCAATTTATGTACAGCAAGATACTATAAGCATTCAGGGGAATAAGTAACTAAGTGCAAAACAACCCTTGGAGGAACTCAGCGCATCAAGCAATATCTGTAGAGGCAAAGGGATAGTTGGTGCTTCTGGTTGTGATCCTACATCAAAAGCCCCACTCCCTCATGGCCTTGCACGAAACTGGCACAGGCCTACAGTAAAATGTAACTTTAATGTGTTTTCAGTCCAAAATCATTTCTTGTCCAACATTCTTTAAACTTTACATACAGATAATTTATCATTTCATTTCAACATTTCAAATTCAGTAACAGATTATTTTTACACTCTTCAGTAATGTAGGTGACATAGTCATCAATGTTGATTGCATCTGCTGTAAATGTCTTCAAATCTCATTGAGGAGAAAAGTAAGCAGAGAGAGACCAAAGTAAAAAGTGGTTAAATAAACAGAACAAGGGAGAAAAATAACATACAAGGAGCAGGAAAGAATGAAAAACTAAATGCATAAACATGGAAAGAAACTGAGAGGAAATTAGTTTGTTGCAGAATTTAAAATGGGATTAGTGTAGGATTAGTGAGTGCTTGATCATCAGTGAGCTGAAGGATCCATTTCCATGCTGTCTGACTCTATGACTCTCACAATGGATAGGACAGGCAGCAGAGAAAATAGCAGAAATAAGATAAAACAAGAGGATTTTGCACGCTCACCTTTACCTCTTTGCATAAAATTATGTTCTTTACTTAGGCACATGCTTTTTAAAAATCTCTCTTTTTACATTCATAAATTCACTTCTTTCAGTATGTTTTAGATATATTTGCTCAATGTTTGCCAGCATAATACTCAAATGCTAATGTTTGGTAATTTACTGTACATTCTCATAGTTACAAGCCTGTCTCCAAGGGAGAACACAAAGAAGTTTCAAAATACATGTTCATGCCACAACCTTTTTTTAATCTTTTCCCTCACTAAGATTACAGTTGCTCAAAAAATGATTCACTGAAATGAGTTTCAATTCAAAACGATCACCTGTATACCTTTGTGAATTACTGTCCTTATGGTTATCAAAAAGATCAAGTGCTCCATTTTTTTTTCAGCCTGCATTCCATTGCCTGTGAATTGAATCACTCCTATGTAAGAACATTAATCTTATGCAACATGGTTAACCCCTACCCATTCATGTCAATGCAATTTTGGATTGTGACCATGCTTGAATTATGCTTCCTTAAACAGCATTCTGTTCAGATCCCAAAAATTACTTTTCAATTTACTCTACCAGCTAATACTTTTGACTGTTAGTTCACAACAGGGTCCCAAACACTAAAAGAGCACACTACACTACACCACCACACTGCTGTTGGCTGCTTAGCATTCAACTTGGTGATAGATAAACACTGGAAGAGATCATGTCCCGTTTTACTGACCATGACATGCAAAGATGGGGCAGGGGATAGCAGGAGAAAGCAGCTGAACTGTTTAATGAAAGAGGATCCCCCTCTTGAAGAAATTAGCATGAATTGGGCTGCAACTCCTAGTTCAAATGGTATTCAAGTACCTTCAGTCACAGAAATGAACATCTTCTTTATCTGCCTCTGTGCTGTACACATTGCATAACAGCACCATTACATGATTTTGACTTGATCATTGCAGATGTTTAGAAGAGCTGTGTCAACCAGCAATTCCCCATTTCCTTCCAACCCACCCAATTAAAAGTACTATTCTGCTGAAGAGAAGGAAGAAGAAATCAGGTCATTACACCTAACACAACAAAGGGCAGTATGGTGGCACAGCAGTTAGTGCTGCTGCTCCACACTGCAGGGATCCAGTTTTAATCTCGATCTCAACTGCTGTCTATGTAGAGTTTATACATTCTCTCCATGAAAGGTTCGCCAGTTTCCTCCCACATCCCAAAAATGTGGGCTGTTAGGCTAATTACCCCTGAGAGTAGATACATGGCAAAAGAATCAAAAGGTACAATGAATATGTGAAAGAAAATAAATTGCAGGGTTATTGGGAAATAAGTGGGGAATTGGAGCTGCTGGGATTATTGTGTTGGGAGCTGACATAGACTCAGAAGGCTGAGTGTCCTTTTGTGTCATAATTAGTAAGCTCCAGCTCAAATACTGGCACAATAACCAGTGAATTTACTTGATTACCATAGCATACTTCAAATAAAAAGGCACATGGCATTAGCATATTTAAGACAGAGGCAAAGTGAGGCCAGTGTGCCAACTTCCTGTTGGGAGAGGCACGAAGTAGTACTGCCAGAGAGCACGTGCCCACAAAATGCAAAATTTGTCAAGGAGCACAGAGGGATCCTTCTTTTGCCTCGCACAGGAGGAGCCTGAAGAACGTCATTTCCTCCTGGGTACTGGTGTGCACTTCTCTGCCAGCTAGATATTTCTAGTTACAGAGATGATGGAGCAAATTTGTGTTTAAGTAGGGAAAGGCACAGCCAATCTAAAGTCTATGCCCCTCATAGGTCTGCTTGCTGTCACCTGGAAGTAGATTGTAATTCTGTAAGTACAGGTAGGATGCCACCTGGACTTCTGTTTTTCAAGACAACCCAGAGAATACTGTTGCAATCGAGAGGCAGAATGTTGCCTGGAAGGAGTGCATCACCTGTGTTGACATGGATCTGGAGGCTTTAACAGCAGTTATCTCCTGGTCACAGGAGATATGCACTCTCTCACTTGTTCACCATCGGTTCCACTGGCAATGGAAAATGCTGCCCTCTCTCTGGTGCATATATTTCTATTCTTGGCAATATCCTTGCTTGTGCTCCATAGCCAGAAAATCCAGATTATGTGCCAAAATATTGGAGTCATCAGCCAGCATTTCCAGAGAGGTCACCTATTACACACGTGTCATTCACTTTATTGTAACAAAGCTACATTCGACCCACCTGGCTGCACTTATAGGAGCAGTACTATATCACTGTAGTAGGCTTAGCAAGACTCACACAGAAAAAAATAGAAAGCTTAGCTAAAATTAGTACATAGATGTCAAGTTTACTTTGTCACTATCTTTTGGTCATGTCAGTTAATTAAAATATTTTGTTTTGGTTATTTTAGAATCAGGATTTCTAGGAGAAATACATAGTAAGCGATTGGAAAATTTACAAGAAATGCACACTCTGCAATGGTCTCTTACTTCTCAAATGTAGTTAAAGAAGGCACACTGTAGAATTTAATCCATTCCATCTTTGTATGCCAATCATTAAGATACTTTTCATTCCACCATCAAGAAAATGGAAGTGTTGCAGGATTTATGCAAATCATCAGGCACATTTGTGAAGTGTCAGGGAGCTGTGCTACTGTCTTTTACTCAAAATGTTTTTTTCTGTCCTTCATTCTATTAATTGCAGCTTTCACAAAACTCTTGAGGAAGCTCATATACCCCTCACCCTTTAATAAGACATCAATTGAAAGTTAGACGTAGACAGAAAATGCAAGAGGATTCAGTAATGAAAGGCTTTGGATGCATACCAAGTCTTCACAACTCAAAGAGAGAATCAAAGCATATGCTTGGTCGAGGATTATGTTTTGTTATATTATGTTGTGCATTATTTATTGAGACATGGCCGGTGAGAGGTCCAGTTGATTTTGCACCTACCCTGAAAAAACTGCAATTGATGATTGTCTGTAATAAATAATTCACCTATGCAGCTGAGGAATCAATGTGAGCAAATATGTTAATGATGAATCAATAACTGGTATTCATCATAGCGAAATGAACCATTGGTACTGACTTGCTGATGAAGCAGACAATCTTTTAGAAGATACTGAAATGGTTTCATTTTTGTTATGTAGGCAGCTAAACAATGCTCTATCCTCTCTTCTTCTTAAGCAATATCTTGGGAAGAAGAATGCTGGCGCTTCATTTCTGTGGGTTCTGAGGTGGTTGATGAGGCTAATGTAGGATCTGCAGACTGACACAGGCAGAGCAGGAGATGCTTGTTAGAGTAACCCTATGTCCATTTTGGGAGGTAGCACACTCTTTCCACCAGTTATGCTGGGCTTCTGTGTGCTCCCAATGCATGAACAAGGTTCTCAGTGTCAACCTAATTGCTCCTTCTGCACTTATAGCAGTCATGGATCAAGGATTCCCAGGAGTTGGTGGAGATATTGCAAATTTTTAAAGAGGCTTTGAGAACATCCTTGAATCTTTTCCTTTGTGCACAAGGTGATGCCTTGCTCCAAATAAATCTGAGCCAGGCATGCTAACCATGCAGCCTGTCCCATAAAGCCAACTGAGTGTAATTAGGCCCTGAATGGTGAGATAACTGGCCTCAGAGGACGGGGGTATCCTTCCTTCCAGTGCTTTGAGGTGCACGCTGTAGGCAATCCATGTCTCAGAATTATACAGGAGGTCAGGGATCATTACTCCCTAATGAATATGATTGCAGATCACCAAAGGTAATGCTGGAACACAAAGTAATGCAGAATTTCATCATCAATGTTTGCCTTCGATCAAAGTTGTCTTCTGAGATGTGAGAAGTTGTCCATGTTTTCCAGCGTCCCATCATGGACCTTTGTTGTCAGAGGACAGTGTAGTACAGTGGGATACAGGTTGATAGAGGACCTTTACTTCATTTTCTTGCATGCTTCAGTGGTCCTGTTAACAATGTCTTGAAGTTCGACCTTCAAACATGCACATATGCAAGTGTCATCTGCAAATTGCAACTCAACAATGAAAGTTGGGTGGAGTGCAGCCAACATAAACTGAACAGTTTCATATTAGTCGTGTAGATTGGCTCTACCCCAGTGTTTGTGGCAAGGTGCAGCACTGTGATGAGAAAGATTGAAAAACAGTTTTGTTGTAATGCCACACTCTTGTTTGATACCAGTATGCAATGAGATTAGATCTGTTGTGGATCATGAAACAATGCATGATAGAGGAGGTTTGCAGACAGCTAAGTTTGAAAAGGATGCTCCAAAGACACTTATGATCGACAAAGGCTTTAGTGAAGTCAAAAAAAGGCCTCACATGGTAGTTGATGCTGCTTCCTGCATTTCCAGGAGTTATCTCATGGCGAAAATCATGTTCATTATGCCTCTGGATGGACAGAATACATACTGCAATTCAGATAACAGCTCTTTTACCACTGTTGATGTCTCTCCCTGTTGCTGATAGCAGGAAGACCCTTCTCTGGTTACCACAGTCAGATTTGTCCCTTTTCTTGAAGATAGTCACAACTCAAGGATGAGGGAGGGAACGTGCTTGGAGGCGGAAGATGTGGGAGAGGTCCTAAATGAGTACTACACATCAGTATTTACCAAGGAGAATGCTGTGGAGGATAGGGAGATCAGTGTGAAGTGTGCTAATAGGCTATGGCATTTTGAGATAAAGGAGGAGGTAGTGTTGGGTCTCTTAAAGAAAATTAAGGTGAATAAGTCCCCAGGGCCGGATGGGATATACCCCAGGTTGTTGAGAGAGGCAAGAGATGAGATTTCTGGACCCTTGACCAACATCTTTGTATCCTCTTTTGCCACAGGTGAGGTCCCGGAGGACTGGTGAGTAGCTGATGTTGTTCCATTATTCAAGAAGGGAAATAGGAATAATCCTGGAAACTATAGGCTGGTGAGTTTCACGTCAGTGGTAGGGAAGCTACTGGAGAAGATTCTTAGGGATAGGATTTAAGAGCATTTGGAAAACCATCGCCTAATTAGGGACAGTTAGTATGGCTTTGTGCGGGGCAAGTCGTGTCTTACTAACTTGAATTTTTCAAGGAGGTGACAAAGGTGATTGATGAAGGTAGAGCTGTGGATGCTGTCCAAGTGAATTTTAGTAAGGCATTTGACAAGGTCACTCATGAGAGGCTCATTCAGAAGATTAAGATGCATGGGAGCCATGGTGAATTGGCCATTTGAATTCAGAATTGGCTTGTCCATAGAAGACAGAGGGTAGTGGTCGATGGGACTTATTCTGACTGGAGGTCTGTGACTTGTGGTGTTCCACAGGGATCTGTACTGGGACTTCCACTGTTTGTGATAATATATAAATGACCTGGATGAAACCATAGATGGTGGGTTAGTGAGTTCACAGATGATACAAAGATTGGTGGTGTTGTGGATAGTGTAGAAGATTGCCAAAGGATACAGTGGGATATAGATCAGTTGCAGATATGGGCGAAGAAATAGCAGATAGAGTGTAATCCAACCAAATGTGAGGTGTTGCACTTTGGGAGATCTAACGTAAAGGGACAGGACACTGTTAATGGCAAGACCCTTAATAGCAGAGGGATCTTGGGGTTCAAGTCCAAAGCTCCCTGAAAGTGGCTGCACAGGTTGATAGGATGGTAAAGAATGCATATGGCATGCTTGACTTTACTAGTCGAGGCATGAGCTCAAGAGTCAGGAAGTTATGCTGCAGCTTTATAAAACTCTAGTTAGGCTGCATTTGGAGTATTTCATTCAATTCTGGTTACTCCATTACAGGAAGGATGTGGAAGCTTTGGAGAGGGTGCAGAAGAGGTTTACCAGGATGCTGCCTGGATGGAGGGCATGTGCTATAAGGAGAGGTTGGACAAACTTGGGTTGTTTTCTCTGGAGCAGTGGAGGCTGAGGGGAGATCTGATTGAGGTTTATAAGATTATGAGGGGCATAGATAGACAGCCAGTGTCTTTTTCCTAGGGTCAAAATGTCTAATACTAGAGGGCATTCATTTAAGGTGAGAGGGGGTAAGTTCTAAGGAGATGTGTGGAGCAAGTTTTTTTTTTACACAAGGTGTGCTGGGTGTCTGGAATGCACTACTAGGGGTGGCGATGCAGGCAAATATGATGGAGGCGTTCAAGAGGCTCTTAGATAGGTACATGAATGTGCAGAGAATGGAGGGATATGGACATTGTGCAGGCAGAAGGGATTAGTATAATTTGGCATTTAATTATCAGTTTAATTAGTTCAGCACAACATCGTGGGCTGAAGGGCCTATTTCTGTGCTGCGCTGTTCTACATTCTGTCTGCACCTCAGCACCATTTATAAAGACAGGGGCACAGGCTCCGCCGCCGCTTCCTGAAGTCAATGACCAGCTCTTTTGTTTTGTTGACATTAAGGGAAAGGTTCTTGTCTTGACACCATGCCACGAACTGTGGAGGAAGTGTAGCTGCCTATCTTTATTGATTGTGGTCTGTTGGTCAGGAAGTCAAGAGTCCAGTTGCAAAGGGAGGTGCTCAGTCCTCGGTCTAGGAATTTGGAGATGAGTTTGCTTGGAATTATAGTATTGAAGGCGGAGCTGTAGTCAATAAACAATAGTCTAACATAGGCGTCTTTACTGTCCAGAAGCTCCAGAGATGAGTGTAGGGCCAGGGAGATGGTATCTGCCATGGACCTGTTTCAGCAGTAGGCGAATTGCAGTGGGTCAAGGTCATCTGGGAGGCTGGAGCTGACTTATGCCATGACCGGCCTCTTGAAGCACTTCATGATGGTAGATGTCAGAGCCACTGGGCAAAAGTCACTGAGGCATGTTGCTCTATTTTTCTTTGGCACCTGGATGATAGTGGTCTTCTTAAAGCAGGTGGGAACCTCAGATTGGAGTATGGAGAGGATAAAATGATTGCAAATACTCCTGCCAGCTGATCCACACGGAATCTGAGTGCACGGTCGGGGACTCCATCTAGGCCAGGCACAGGTTCTCTCTGGAGGACTGATCTGACGTTTGCAAAGGTGACTGTGGACACAGGTGCACTGGAGGCTCATGGTGTGGGTGGTGTCATTTCATTGCCCTTCTGTTCAAAATGTGCATAGAAATCATTGAGTTCATTGAGGAGGGATGCATTGTTGTCAGTTGCGCTGCCCAACTTCGTTTTGTAGTCCGTTATAGCATGCATGCCCTGCCACAACTGACAGCTGGTCTGGGATTCAATTTTGGACTGGTATTTTCTCTTGGCATCCCTGATAGCTTCATGAAGGTCTTACCTAGATTTCCTGTATAGATCAGAGTAACCCAATTTGAACATCACAGACCTGGACTTCAGTAGGGAGTGGATCTCTCAGTTCATCCATGGTTTCTGGTTGGGGAACACCCAGATTGACCTCTTTGCTACACAGTCCTCAACACACCACTGTGAGCTGTGAATTCATGGAGTGGTAGCTCTAGCAACTACTGCAGAGTTCCAGAATCTGAAGGGAGACCCAAAGTGCTATGAGTGCAGTCAATTACCTGTTGAATCAAGAGGGTGGGGTGGGGTGACTGCTCAGTCAATGGTGTACGCCAAAGGGAAAACAGACAAAGTCCACTTTCCTTCAGTAGAGAGCATCTGAAAAACAATTTAGAATGTCTGCCTGAAATGAAACAGAATCCAGGAAACTCAGAGTGATAATGAACACAATATTTAAGAACAGAGCAATCCTGACAACAACTCTCCCTGTAGAAGGACAGATACATCAGCATTGCCTTAGAAAGACTTAGCTGCCAGATATACTGCACTTCTTTTCACACGGATGAAAGGATTTCCATTCACAAGTTTTTATTCCTTTTTTTCATATATAAAGACTGGATATTCCTGCCTTGCCTACAACACCTACAGCTCCAGTTTACGTAAAATACTGCAGAAAGATTGCAAATGCACACATGGTAAGATGGTAATGAATCAGAAATGGCAGTGCACCTCATTAAAGTTACAGGGGTCAATAGCAGCATACATCTGCATCAGCAGACAGCTTCAGAGCATTATGCAAAAGACTGCACAAGTGTAAATTTGTGAGTGGTCTTTTAAGTCGCACACCCACAGTAAATAGAGTGCCATGAAACAATTCCCCCAGTATGAATGCTTAACAATTTGTCTGAAGTAGAAATGAAGTAGAATTACTAATTTCTCTTGGCAATGCTCTAAATGATTGATGCACAAGACACGACTTCACTCACTTCTGTCCTAAGAACCAAATATCTCATATGCATTCACCCATGCGTAAAGCTGGATATGAACCTCAGTTCACCCTTCTATATTCAAGCAAAACAGAAGGATGTTTGTTAGGGCTCAAGAATCTCACTCCTTGAGATCAGATCTCACCTAATCACCTTATTACCTTTCTTGAAAATATTTATATTTTCTGATGTAATGGCTATTCTGGATAGCTTACTCCATAACTCTATTATGTTTAAAGTGAAAAGTTCCAAATTCGTAATGTTTAATGCCTTCAGTGGCATTTCTGCTTTTTGATGTAATCATTAACTTAAATGGATCAATTTTATCTAGTTAATTCATAACAAGACACTTTGGAGACTAAATTAAGTCAGGTAGCACAATTTCTTTTGGCAGTTAAGGTACTGATTTACCTCCTATTTTGATCATGCATCATGAGCAGACAGGTTTACTACAACTTGTATTACTCAGCAAATTGGTAGTAAGATGCCACCTGTATCACACATATACATAATAAGAATGCAGAATCGGCAGTCATTGACATCCTGATGCAAGGCTGATTTAATACCAGCATTGCCACATTGGGTTGTAATGATCCAGCAAATGACATGCATTATTCACACACAAGAAACCTGGCATTCAGTACAGGGAAAAATTAAAATCTGCGGGTTTGTTAGTGATTGAGTAAGGTGGTGAGGGAAGTTGGTTAGAACTGTATTGAGCGAATCATTGGAGGCGGTAAAATCTCTGCTGTCTATAATCTATAGCTGGGTTTCATCTGAAATGTCCAGTGATCACTTTTGCCTGCAAAAATAGAATTTTTTCATGGCAATTCTGCTGGACTTCCTGTATAATAGAGAACTGGGAGATGGTTTGAAGATCAAGCCAATAATTAGTGAAGCAGATAGACATTTCTGTGGGCACAAATATGCTTCCAGTCAGTATGGTGCCTCCCAATGTCAGGATCATGGATATCACTGAATGATTGCAAAATATTTTGAATGGGAGGTGAGAACAACAGGAGGTTGAGGTCCATATCAATGCCATTGACATGGGAAAAAACAAGGATGAAGTCCTGCAGGCACAATTCATTGAACCACCAAGGAGATTAAAAAGCAGAGTCTCAAATGTAGCAAGTAATTTCCAGATTACCACCAGCGCCAAGCACCACTGAGAAAAGAAATAGGAGGTCATTAATCTGTCTGAACAGTTTCCTGTGGCAGTAGACAATCTGGATTAGTCTACCTTGCTCTACATCTGTGATAATGACATGAAATTACAAATTTTACATGTTACCTGCACAGGATAATAAAGTTAATCATGTATTGTGATACCAGGGCATGTTTTCCCCCCTTATATTCAATATCAAAAGTCACCTAACTTCCAAACAAAATCTGAACTTCCTTATCTCATTGATATTTTGTTCTCCATAATTACAAATTAATGAATTGGTTTAGTACTGGATCATGATTCCAGAAGCCTGGACTATCAATCTAGAGACCCAAGTCCAAATTCTACCATGACAAAAGTGGAATTTAAAATAATAATCTAATGATGACTGCAAAACTACAGGATTGTCATTAAAAACCCATCTTTTCTGCCATCCTTACGTTTGCTTACATATGACTCCAGACCCACCAATATGTTTGATTCTCCAATGCCCTCAGAAATGGCAGAACAAACCATTCAATTCAAGTGCAATTAGGGAAAGACAATAAGTACTGATCTTGCCAACACAGTCCAGATCCCAAAAAAATGTATGAATTAAAAAGACTCAGTGCCCTCTCAAATACAATTTGCCATGGCAGTGATTAGCATTAATCGTGTTGCCAATTAACCTTGACAAAAAGCATAAATTCAAAATAGAAAAACATTTATGGAAAATAAGCATACTTAAGGAAGGAAGTCAAAATTTTATTAACGAGTACAAAAAAAAGTTGTAGATTGCACTAATAATCTCCTAACATGGTGGTACTAATGAGCTCAACTGTGCTGCC
The DNA here is from genome assembly GCF_009764475.1 of Pristis pectinata. Classification (NCBI taxonomy): domain Eukaryota; kingdom Metazoa; phylum Chordata; class Chondrichthyes; order Rhinopristiformes; family Pristidae; genus Pristis; species Pristis pectinata. The sequence goes on from NC_067415.1 coordinate 43,560,302, forward strand.
GATAATGGTGCTAAGCAAATGTCAGAACTCCTCTGCAAGAAGGAAGGACTGAAACTCCACAGATGAATCACCCAAAATGAAGGTGTTTACCAAAGGTTACAAATTGATGATTGCCAAGTCAGATGTGCTACAACTATCTTCTCTGGTTCAGTGGTATCAGTCATTCTCATGAACAAATCCTTTGTTTCAAAAGATGCAAGTACAATATGCTATCATATCTCAGTATTTTGCAGTTTTATGAAAACTTATCTTAATTCATTTCAGTTGACTGGTTTTTCTCACTGATGGTTTTCCTCCTGTTGATAAGTTAGAATCTTAGTTTTGAACCATTATTCAGCAATGTCCTCAATGAGTTTATTATTTCTCATTTATTAGTTCTTTTTAATATAACAACACTGAGGTATTTATTTTTGCATATCCAGCTGTGAAATTCCTATTTTCTTTATCTATTTTCAGCAACCTAATTTTCATCATGCACTGAAGGCTGACAACAGTATGACTCAGCAGACCTTTTCTTGTTTCCTGCTTTTTCTTTCTGATCAAATCAGTTCTGCAAGTTACTATCCAAGATTATCCCTAGGAAAACCATACCCAACTCTAGTTTAGTATAAAACATATGTAACATGCAGCCACAGCACCAGTCCCACCTCTCTGAGAATCCAGAATTGAATATTTTATGGTTCAGTTCCTAATTCTGTTTAAAACAATGTGTCCATCCAACTTTAACAGTTTTAATACTAATTTTGTAAGTTGAGCATCATCTTCAACGATGAAAACAGATGTAAAGTACTCATTTATTTTCTCCGCTATACCCGAGAGATCTGCAGATCATGCCCTTACATATTTCTCATTGGCCTAAATGTACCTTCAACAATCCTCTGGGTCCACATATCCTAGAATCTTAAACAATCTCAGACAGTGCTTTCCAGATCAAAACAACTCACTATGTTGAAAATTATACTGACAACATTCTTTACCACCTCTTCTGCCCTTGGAAATGACCTTTCCTTATTTACTTCGATAAAAGCCTTCATTATTTTAAAACACATCTATTCCCTCTCATCCTGGCCTTCTGCATTCCAAGGAGAATAATACTTGTAATTTCTCTATTTACTTCTGACACTACACCAGTAAACCACATTGTGCCAGCTCCAAGGCCATGACATCCTTCTAGTGCCCAAAATTGAGAACAATGCAGCATGGAGGGAAACAGCGGGTGGGTTAACCAATGACATAAAGATGTAGTGTTATTTTTGACATTATGCCTCTGCATGTTAAAAACTGATTTAAGAATTGGTTAAGGCACAATAAATAGAACAGAGAGAAGGAATAAATAGTTTTTTTTTCAGGTTATCAGACTGTTACTAGTGGGGTGAGACAAGAATCAGTAATGGGCCCTCAGTCATTCAGAATTTACTTTAATGACCTAGATCAAAAAAAAGGTTAATATCTAACTTCTCTCATATTGCAAAGGTAGGACTGTGACGTGAAGAGAACACAGAGTCTGCAAAAGCATATAGACAGTTTAATTGACTGAACAAACTAGTGCTATATAGTGCAGGAAAATGTGAGATCATTTTCAGAGGAAGAATATAAATTTTTAAACAGTTGCAGCTGGTTAATGAAATGAGGAAACAACAAGCAATTAAGAAGTTAAATAGCATGTTGGCCTTTTCACAAGTGGTTAGGGGACAAATGTTACCAAAACCATGCAGAGCTTTGGTGAAACCACAAGTGCCGTATTGGATACAGTTCATGGTCTCTGTATTTAAAGGCAGTGAAACATAGATAACTAGAATGATTACAAATGAGGGGATTGTCTTGGGAGCAGAGATTCATGAAGATTGAACTGACTGGAATTTATAAGCATTAGGGATAATCTCCTTGAGATGTGCAAAAGCACGAGGAGGACTAACAGATTTCTTTTTCCATCTTTAATCTGCTTCCTTTCACCATTTACTTTTAAAGGACTTTTCAGATTCTTTTTATTTTAACTGCAAATATATTCCCACATATTCTCAGATACCCATTTCTTTTTTCAGCTCGCCTCTGCACTTCCTTTATTCAGCTTAGTTCTCTAATGTATCATTAGATTGACATTAATTATAAGCTTTGTTTTCCTGTTTCATTTTCTATACCTTTAGTCATCCAAGAAGCTTTAGTTTTGGGTGACCTTACTTTCCACCTTGTGGGAATGTGCCTTTTTGTAACAAACTACTCGCTCTGAAGGTCTTCTATTGCTATTTTACTGTTTTATTCCCCCAGTTTTTGACCTCAATTTGATGTGGACAGAGCCCCTTTATACTCTCTTAAAAATCCTCATCAGTTATGCATTTTCATTTTTAAATTTTCTTTTGTTATAGCTATTCTAAACAAAAAGCCTAGTAACTTTACCACAATTGTTCACAATATTCTTCCAGCAGATCAAACAACATTCAAATAACTGATTTAAAGGTGATTTTCAAGTTTTATTTTTCTAGTACATGGCCTTGCATTATGATGTATTATGACATTTTAATTTATATATACCTTTTTGCTTTGCCTTATTCACATTGGATATGGCCAGTCAGCAACCTTGGCTTTTTGTGACTTTATTTTGCATATTGTCTTTGACTTGCACATATAGAGTCATACAAGCATAAGGTATCACTGCACCATTCAGCCCTTTATTAATTCTTTTGCAGAGTAATCCAAACAGTACCATCTGGTTCTTTCGTTCATCACTTAAACACTGCTTCTGGTTACCGATTTTCTACTTCTCTTGATTTACCTTCATGTGCATCTCTTCTGCATCTTCCTCAGGAAGGATATTAATTTTAACTCGGTGCCCAAAATTGAATACAATATAGCCCATCTGAGGCCTGGCCAGTGTTTCAGCCAAAGTTCAACACAACTTCCTTGCTTTTGCATTACCATGTTATTTTTAAAACGCAAAAATACCCTGTAACTTTTAAAAACTGTGTACGATCACCAACAGGTCTCTGTTCCATGTGACTCTTTAAAATTGCACCATTTAGTTCATAATGACTCTCCTCATTCTTTTTATACATGTCATTTCCCAGTTGCTTTAAATTTCATCCCATATTTGTCTGCCTATTCCACCAATCTATAGCCTCCTGCTATCAGTTCCTAACCTCTTCATTGCTTACTGTATTTGTTTTCTGTCATCTACAGATTTTGAGGTGATGCCTTGATATCATCAATATATGCCAAAGAGTGCTGGTCCTAATAGCAAACTCTACTACTGTGTACTTTGCTCAAGTTTGAAAACCTGCTGGTAAGGATGAATCCCTTCATAAGAATCTAATTATCTAATCTAATTATTTTATGAATGACACTTTAATCACTTCAGCTTTTTGATTAATTAGTACAATCTTCTTTGACAGTTCTTTGGGATTGATTATAACTTATTTCCATTCCCATTCTGTGGGTTCTGAGGTTGCTGATGAAACAGATGTGGGACCAGCAGTCCAGGATCTGGAATATCAGGACCAACATGGTCAACTCCAACATGACAGATCTGAATGATTTGTGAATTCAGATGCTTGGACATTGAATTAGCCTAATATGTGGTATTCATCAAACTCCACACACACACATTAACCACACTGCTCTCAAAGAACTTCATCAAGGTAGTCAAATTAATTTCTCCTTTAACAGATCTCTGCAGACATTTTATCTTTAAGGACATTGTCTTGAACATAGAACTTGGAACAGTGCAGCACAATAGGCTCTTCGGCCCACTAAGACCATGATGCCAATCTAAACTAATCCCATATGCCTGCAGTTGGTCCATATCCCTCTATTCCCTGCATGTTCATGTGGCTGTCTAAATGCTTCTTAAACATTGCTGTTTTGTCTGCACCTACCATCTCCCCTGGCAGCTATTTCCAGGCACCTGTCTCTGCATGAAAAAACTTGCCTTTCAAACTTCCTTTAAACTTTGCCCCTCTTGCCTTAAACCTATACCCTCTGGTATTAGACATTTTCAGCCTGGGAAAAAGACCAACTATCTACTTTTTCTATGCTTCTCACGATTTTCTCACCATAGAACCTTAGAACACTACAGCACAGAAAACAGGCCATTCGGTTCTTCCATTCTGTATCGAAACGTTATTCCGCTAGCCCCATTTACCTGCACCCAGTCCATAACCCTCCAGACCTCTCCCGTCCAAGTATCTATCCAATTTATTCTTAAAACTTAAGAGTGAGCCCGCATTTACTACATCAGATGACAGCCCGTTCCACACTTTCACCACTCTTTGAGTGAAGAAGTTCCCCCTAAACCTTTCCCCTTTCACCCTAAAGCCATGTTCTCTCGTACTTATCTCTCCTAATGTAGGTGGAAAGAGCCTACTCGCATTTAAGCTGTCTGTGCCCCTCATAATTTTGTAAACCTCTAATAAATCTCCCCTCATTCTTCTACGCTCCAAGGAATAAAGTCCTAACCTGTTCAATCTTTCCCTGTAACTCAACTCCTGAAGACCCGGCAACATTCTAGTAAATCTCCTCTGCACTCTTTCAATATTACTGATATCCTTCCTATAGTTAGGTGACCAGAAATGCACACAATACTCCAAATTTGGCCTCACCAATGACTTATACAACCTCGCCATAACATCCCACCTCCGAAACTCAATACTTTGATTTATGAATGCCAGGATGCCAAAAGCCTTTTTTACAACCCTGTCTACCTGTGACGCCACTTTCGGGGAATTATGTGTCTGAACTCCCAGATCCCTTTGTTCCTCCACAATCCTCAGTGCCCTACCATTTACTGTGCATGTCCTACCTTGATTTGTCCTTCCAAAATGCAACACCTCACACTCGTCTGCATTAAATTCCATCTGCCATTTTCCCAGATGATTCAGATCCCTCTGCAAGCTTTGAAAGCCTTCCTCACTGTCCACTATGCCTCCAATCTTAGTGTCATCAGCAAACTTGCTGATCCAATTTACCACATCATCTAGGTCATTGATATAGACAACAAACAACAATGGCCCCAGCACAGATCCCCGAGGCACACCACTAGTCACAGGCCTCCAGTCTGAGACACAATCATCCACTACCACTCTCTGCCTTCTTCCACACAGCCAATTTCGAAACTAGTTTACAACCTTTCCATGGATACCTAGTGACTGAACCTTCTGAACTAACCTCCCATGTGGGACCTTGTCAAAGGCCTTACTAAAGTTCATGTAGACAACATCCACAGCCTTTCCTTCATCTACTTTCTTGGTAACCTCCTCAAAAAACTCTACAAGATTCATTATACATGATCTACCACGCACAAAGTCATGCTGACTATCCTTAATCAGCCCTTGGCTGTCCAAATACTTGTATATCCGATCTCTCAGAACACCTTCCAATAATTTACCTACTACTGATGTCAGGATCACTGGCCTGCAATTACTTGGTTTACTTTTAGAGCCTTTTTTAAACAATGGAACAACATGAGCTACCCTCCAGTCCTCCGGCACCGCACCCATGGCTAAGGACATTTTAAATATATCTGCCAGGACCCCTGGAATTTCTACACTAGTCTCCCTCAAGGTCTGAGGAAATATCTTGTCAGGCCCGGGGGATTTATCTACCCTTATTCGCTGTAAAACAGCAAGCACCTCCTCTTCTTTAATCTCTATATGTTCTATGACACTACTGCTTGTTTCCCTTCCTTCCATATCCACTCTGCCAGTTTCCTGAGTAAATAGTGATGCAAAAAAACTGTTTAAGATCTCCCCCATCTCCTGAGGCTCCACACATAGACAACCACCCTGATCTTCTAGGTGAGCAATTTTGTCCCTTACTATCCTTTTACTCTTAATATACTTGTAGAAACCCTTTGGGTTTACCTTCACATTATCTGCCAAAGCAACCTCATGTCTTCTTTTTGCCTTCCTGATTTCCTTTTTTAGTATTTTCTTACATTTTCTATACTCTTCAAGTACCTCATTTGTTCCTAGTTGCCTATACCTGCTATACACCTCTCTCGTTTTCTTAACCAGAGCACCAACATCCCTTCAAAACCAAGGTTCCCTATGCTTGTTAACTTTGCCTTTAATCCTGGCAGGAACATGCAAACTCTGCACTCTCAAAATTTTGCCTTTGAAGGCCTTCCACTTACTGAACACATCCTTGCCACAAAATTGGCCTTTCTCCAATTTAGAACCTCACCTCAAGGACCAGACCTATCCTTATCCATAATTAACTTGAAACTAATGACATTATGGTTACTGGACCCAAATTGCTCACCTACACATACTTCTGTCACCTGACCTGTCTGGTTCCCTAATAGGAGATCAAGTATTGCATTCTCTCTCGTTCGTACCTCTATATATTGATTTAGAAAACTTTCCTGAACACATTTGACAAATTCCAAGCCATCCAGCCCTTTCACAGTGTGGGAGTCCCAGTCAATATGTGGAAAGTTAAAATCCCCGACTATTACAACTTTGTTTCTTACATCGATCTGCTATCTCACTACAGATTTGTTCCTCCAATTCTCTCTGACTATTGGGTGGTCTATAATACAACCCTATTAGTGTGGCCACACCTTTCCTGTTCCTCAGCTCCACCCATATGGCCTCTGTAGACGAGCCCTCCGGGCTGTCCTGTCTACGCACGGCTGTGATATTTTCCCTGACTAGCAATGCCACTCCTCCCCCTCTATCTCGTCTGAAACAACAGAACCCCAGAACATTAAGATGCCAGTCCTGCCCCTCCTGCATCCAAGTCTCACTAATAACAATAATGTCGTAATCCCACATGCCAATCCATGCCCTAAGTTCATCTGCCTTACCTACAATACTCCTTGCATTGAAATAGAGGCACCTGAGAACCTTCCTATCATGTACAAACCTTTGATTTCTGTCTATACCTGCAGTCCTCACATGACCATTTTCCTCCTCCACCTCACTATATGCTCTAACACTCCGGTTCCCTTCCCCCCTGCAAATCTAGTTTAAACCCCCTGGAGCAGCACTAGCAAACCTACCCGTAAGAATGTTAGTCCCCCTCTAGTTCAGGTGCAAACCGTCCCTTCGGAACTGGCCCCACCTTCCCTGGAACAAAGCCCAATTGTCCAGAAACACGAAGCCCTCCCTCCTGCACCATCTCCTTAGCCACGTATTTAGCTGCATGATTCTCCTATCTCTAGCCTCACTAGCACGTGGCACGGGTAGCAATCCTGAGATTGCAACCTTGGAGGTCCTGTCCTTCAACTTTGCACCTAATTCTCGAAACTCTTTGCAGGACCTCCTCCTCCTTCCTATCCATGTCATTGGTTCCTACATGGACCACGACATCTGGCTGCTCACCCTCCCTCCTGAGAATATCGAGAACTCGATCTGAGATATCGTGGACCCTGGCACCAGGGAGGCAACAGACCATCCGGGATTCTCAATCTCTCCCACAGAACCTCCTATCTGTCCCCCTAACTATCGAATCCCCTATCACTACTGCTCTCCTCTTTTCCATCCTTCCTTTCTGAGCTGAGGGTCCCACCTCAGTGCCAGAGACATGACCACTACAACTTGTCCCTGGTAGGTCATCCCCACCAGCAGTATCCAAAACGGTATACTTATTGTTGATGGGAACGGCCACAGGGGTGCTCTGCTCTTTCTGTCTATACCCCTTCCCTTTCCTAACAGTCACCCAGCTACCTGCCTCATGACTTTTAGGGGTGACTATCTCCCTGAAACTCCTGTCTATGTCTGCCTCTGCCTCAGCCTCACGAATGATCCGAAGTTCATCCAGTTCCTGCTCCAGTTCCCTAACTCGGTTTGTCAGGAGCTGCAGCTGGATGCACCTTTTACAGGTGTAGTCATCAGGGACTAGTGTGCTGTCCCCGACTTCCCAAATACTGCATACGGAGCACACGACTGCCCTAACTGCTGCCTTCATTACCTACTCCTATGTTAATTAAATTAAAGGAATTTACCCGGCCTTACCTCTCTGGGTGCAAACTCTTCCTCAACCTCTGCTCATCGAAGCCTCTCAAGCCAAAGCCTCAGAGCTCCACTCCACCCTGAGCCACTCACACACTGGCCGCCACAGCTTGGTTGCAGGTGCAACTAGTTCCTGACCATCCCCTCGGCACATCTTCCAGGATGTTGTGGACCCCTTTTGCTTTGCTGAATCCAGCACACAGCCAGTTCTTGACTTCATGTGGATTAAATGAAATGATGCAGGCTTCATTCCATCTGCAAACTCCCAGCCCTGCATAGCAATATTAAAACCTAGTTGTTCCTCGAGTGCCCAATGAGAGTCAATTCTGCAACAACATGTTATAGTTTCCCAGGTAATACTCCAAACTGGAGAATGACATCATGGAAATCACGAGATGCACAAGCCGAGCTAAATTTTTGTCATGACACAAAATGCCCTGGAAATGTTAGTTATGGTGCTTCACTCTGCTGTGGTGGAAGGTAGTGGAGGAAAAGCCATTGTGCAACATTATGCCTGTAAATCCACATTTTTGCAATAGTTAGATGAAGACAGCAAAGAGTGATTGCCTTGATCAGATGTCATCAGTTGCACACAAAGGCAACCTTGGTGGGTTACATCTTTCAAAGAGATAGAGATCAAATTATGAAGAAGTCATAGATAATTAGGTCCCTTTGATAAGTTGTAAATTTTTGGAATTTCCCTGAGCCTGAAGGTTTGAGGGACAGCTCATTCAGGAGGCACAAAATAAAGTTACTTATAAGGACAGTGGTACAGATCTAAAACTGCTGCCTCACAGCTCCAGCAACCTGGGATCAATCCTGAACTCCAGTACTGCCTATGTGGAGTTTGCACATTCTCCCTGCAACTACATCGGTTTCCCTGGGGTGTTCCGGTTTCCTCTCACATCCCAAAGACATCCCAAAGAGAGTTGATGGAAACATGGGAAGATGATTCAGGGTAGAATTAGCATAAATGTGTGTTTGATGGTCAGCACAGACTCAGTGGGCTAAAGGGCCTGTGCTCTCTCTCTCTCTCTCTCTCTCTCTGACTCAATGCCATGAAAAGAAGATCTGAAAATATTGGAGTATTTATTAGAAAACCCTTTTGTTTACATGCCACAAAGGAGGATTTTTCTTTATCCACCCAATCAAATCATTTAATTCATTACTTAATTTAATATTTTTGGAAAAGATTACAAATAGTCAATGACTTTTGAGCAATTTCAATTATTCAGAAAGCTCTGTTCTATGCAGAACAAGTATAAAATTAATGGCCCATTTGCTTTCCTACCAATTGAAAACAAAACAGAAAATGGATGCCCAGTGACAAACTTAAATATTCCTTGCAGATACATTAAGATCATAAAAATAAGCAGGAGTAGGGCATTCAATCCCCTAGGTGTGCTCTGCCATTTGACAAGATCGTGGTTGATATTTTACTGCACTGACCCCTATCTCTACTGTCTTATATCTAGAAGGCTATTCATCTCCGTCTTGAATAAACTAAACAACTGTACCTCTATAGCCTTCTTGGGTCGAGCATTCTAAAGATTCACTATCCCCTGGGTAAAGAAAGTTCTTCTTGCCTTTGTCCTGAATGGCCTCCTGTTTATTTTGAGACTGTCGCCTTTGATTCTAGACACCCCAGCTAAGAGAAATATCATCCCTGCACTTACCCTGACAAGCTGCATGAGAATAATTTTGTATGTTTCAATAACATCACCCTCACTTTTCTAAATGCACAGTCTGCTTAATCTCTCATACAACTAACCAGGTATCCAAATAATCAAGTTTAGCAAATAATAACCAATCTTTGCTGGATCCCCTCAATTCCAGGTATATACTTCCTTAGGAGGGGAGATCAGACCAGATCTTCCAGAAGTTGGCACACTAGGGCTATATAAAATTTGATCAAGATGTCTCTAATACTCAATTCCTCATGCAATAAAGGCCAACATACATTTTGTCCTCCAGATTCCTTCCTGAACTTGCATATTAAAATTAACTGATTTGTTAACAAGGACACCAGATCCCTCTGAACATGGACATCCTTCAACCTCTCACCATTTAAAAAAACCTTATGCCTTTCTATTTTTTCTATCAAAGTCAATGACCTCACATTTTTTGACATCATATTCCATCTCGCATGTCCTTAAACATTAACCTAGCCTGTCTTTATTTTCCTAATATTTTTCTTCATTTTCTTCCTGGAACACACTACTACCTAGCTTTGAATCTTCAGGAAATTTGGAAATATTACATGCAATTCCCTTTTCCAAATTATTGTTATAGATTATGAACAGCTGGGGTCCCAGTAAAATTCCTACTGGTCATAGCCTCCCAATTTGAAAAAGATTCATTTATTCCTGCTCTGTTTTCAGTACCACGTGCTCTAATTTTGTTTAATAACTTCTTAGGTTCCATCTTATCAAATGCCTTCTGAAAGTCCAAATACATCACACCACTGGCTTGCTCTTAACTATTCTTGTAGTTACAACATCAAAAAATCCCAACAGTTCCATTTTGTGAAGTTCTTGGTCTCAGGTTGATTTCAGATTGGCTATTGATGAATGGAATGGGTTTTCATTATAAACAAGAGTAGATTGTTACAGTGGAAGAACTTGGGGGTAGCACAGTGAGTAAAGCTGCTATCCTACAGCTCTATCAAGCTGGGTTCAATTCCTGACCTTTTGTGCTGAATGGAGTTTACACATTCTCCCTGTGACCACATGGATTTAGTCCAGGTGCTCTGGTATCTCCCCATCTCCCCACCTTCCCCCCCCCCCCCCCATATATCTCAAAGGCATGCAGGTTGATTGGTTAATTTGCAGTTAATAACCCTTATCATGTAGGTGAAGGGGAGAGTTAAAGGGAATGTGCGGAGAATAAAATGAGATTAGTGTCAATGAGTGGTTGATGATCAGCACAGACTCAGTGAGCCTAAGGGTCTGTTTCAGTAAATAAGTTTAACAATTCCTGATCAGCACATATTGCTACTGCTTATAGCTCCATCTGGTGGCTACATTGAAAAGATATTCGATGCCAGCAAACATGTTGGCATGGATACTAGAAACTTTTCTCAAATATTCCTTTCATTATTATTTCAAAAGGATTGCTCTTGCAAATGCTGCACGTGATGGTTTTTAAAGGTGAATATTAAGATAATTACTAGATCTTTGATCTGAATCAGAAACTATTCTAAAGCTTGCATAATTAATTGCTACTGTTTAAAGGAACCATAACAAAAGTGTTATATATTATATATATATATATGTATATATTATATACACACAAACACACAACAATTATCTATTCACAATAAAACATTAATACTTCTGTGAAATACCTAAGGTATTTCATGGGGGTATTACCAAACAAAATTTGACAGATTTGGCCATTTTGGGACAGGTTATCCAAAGCTTGATCAAAGAGATAGGTTTTAACTGGTATCTTAAAAGGAGGAGAGGTTTAGGGAGGGAAGCCCAAAGTTGCAGGCCAAGGCACAGCTTCCAAAGATGGAGCACTCTAAATTAGAAAAAAGGAAACACCAAGAGCTGCAAGTTTCTCTCCATGTCACAGAACATGCTGATCTGCACAGACATCACTGTTCCTTCACCACCATTGTGTCCAACCTTTCCGAACCCGAAGATGTATCTCCATCAGGAAGACTGCAATGATTCAAGGCAACATCCCAAAAATGAGTCACAACATTTTTTTTTACAAACAAAAAAGATGACAAGCATACAGAGAATGTCAGGCATTAAAACTGTTAGAAGAATAGAAGAGATTGGACACTGTGGAGAAACAAGGAGTAAAGGAAATATGCTATACATGCACTAGGCATGGACCATTTTGCAAATAGCCCAAGACGTAGAATTTAGCTATAATAGCCAAGTGATAATACAATCAAACTATTACCTCTGACAATCAAGTCACACTTTTAAAAATATATTAAAATAAATGAAAGGCTATTTGTTTTATAAAGGGAAATATATCAAGACAATGCTATAAATAATGTTGGAGCTATCAATAGCACATATAACATTTCACCAGAAAACGCAATTTACAAATGCTATAATCTCATTATACTACTACTGAAGGCTAAAGAGTTCTATAAATTGATTTGAGAGACATTTTGAGCACATTATGCAACAGAAAAGTTCAATAAACATGTTAAATTGCCTTGCCTCTGAAGCTTTCTTTTGGGTGATTGCCCTTGGTGAATTTGTTTCTTCCCATTGTTCTGCTACTTGATTAATTTCAGCAGTCTTCTGTTCAAAACTTGTCTGTGCATTGAGTAATGTCACCTCATAGAATTCTTGGATATCTGAAAGCAAAAAGTAAAGTATTCCTCATTGAACTGTATATAGAGAAAACAGTTATTTTTTCTGCAATGTTGGTGTTATCTTAAAATTAAAAAAACATGTTATGGTTATTAATTGCTTCAGAGACTAAAGATCCAAAAAAGATATTTTTTTAAAAATAGATTTGATAAATACCAGAAAAATTACTTATTTTTCCAATCAACTTAGATTTTATCAATTCCACACTATATTAGATGTCAGGTAGTATAATGATTGTGTAACTAGACTAACATCCAGGGGGCTAGACTAATAATCCAGACACAATCTTGAATCCCACCATGGGATCCAAGAAATTAAATCAATACTAAAATAAAACTAGTACTAGCACTAATGATAATGAAACAACAGGATTGTCCACTTAAAAATTTAGCTCATTAATCCCAAAGGAGAAAATCTGATATCCTTTGTAGAGTTACAGAATATTTTATATGACACTTGGAACATTGTTACAGCTGATATAAAGTATGTTGCAGCAGAATACCCCTTTCTATTAAACAATTCTGACCTGGTTTGTGTAATTAAGCTATCCAGTTCGGCAGTATAAATAATAACAAAGAAACAGCCTATTGGAATGTTCTTTTGAAGATAACAAGGTTGCAAGATTTTTATCAATATTTGAACAGGCTGTCCCCAGGTAACTCATTGGTTCTGTTTTTATGAATGCCCATAAGTCAATTTTGTCCATAAGTCAGAAAATACATAAAAATCATTCCCTATGGCAACCATACTTCCACAATGTAATGAATGGCTTCAAAAGCACATAAGACTGATAAGAAATAACAATTACTAAAAGTGGAGAAAGAGAGTTAAGCCTTTCGTAGTAACGAACCTATATACTTATGTAGCACTTTTAAATTTAATAATATTATGGGAGCTTATTTGTATGTAGGGCTGTCCATAAGTAGGACATTCATAACTTGGGGACAGCCTGTAGAAGCATCCTTGCCAACTAGAGGCTGTAGGTCAGTCTAAGAATTTATCAGATGGAGACATATAGGAAAAACTTAATTGTCCTGTTGGCTCCAAATGGGCAAGTTATGGATAGCTGCAAGATGCAAGAGATAGAAGGAGCCGCAGGCTTGTTTCTAAAGCAATTAACATGTGCAGGAATGTAGGGAGGAATAAAAGGTTTGTGAATACAGAAGGACTCCAGAAGAAATGTGGCTACTAATGTAACAGACTGTTGAGTACAAATGACCTTTGGAGGGTTATGACATTGATTGACTGAATGCTAAGGTTGAATACCATCTAGGATTCGAGGTCTCAGATCAGTTAAGAAATGATAGCTAAATGCGTAACTTTAGAATTGAAAGATACATGTCCCATGTAACTTTTGCTTAGGGTATACTATACGAGTTGTTATTTTTAAGTCATCCCATAATTCTGCATCATAGGTTGGGTGGGGATGGGGGTGGGGGGTGGTGGCTAGGGGATTGCTTTCATGCATGCAGTTGAATAAACTAGGGAACAAAGGAACTCGAGTTTTATCTGACTGCTGCAGGTGCAGAGAGAACACACAAGAAAATTGGAACAGGAGTAGGTCAGTTGGGTCCTCAAGCCTGTCCAGGCCATTCAATCTGATCATGACTGATATATCCCAGAGCTCAACCCATGTGCCAGATCCCCATAGCCCTCAAGTACCCCATATTTCAAAACTTTATCTACCTCCACTTTAAATACTTCTATGAGCTATCCTCCACAAATCTCTGGGCTCAGAATTTCAGAGATCATTACCCCCTGCAAGATGAAATTTCTATGTACCTCAATTTTAAATAACTGGCTTCTTATTCCTTCACTCAAGATTCTATCAGTGAAAACATTCTCAACATCTACCCAGTCATGCTCCCTCAGAATCTGACATATTTCAATAAGATCACCCCTCATTCTTCTAAAGTCCAAAGAATACAGACACAACCTATTTAGCCTCTCTTGATAGGACATTGCCCTCATCCAGGAACTAGCCTGGTGAATCTTTTGAGCTACCTCTAATGCAACTAAAGGGAAGAAAACTGTGTGGTCTAGATGTGGCCTCACTCACAAGCAATTGTAGCAAGACTTCTCTATTTCTAAAGTCCAACCATTTTGCAAAAAAGCCCAAACGCCATTTGTTTTCTTAACTACTTGCTGCATTTGCGTGCAATTTTTTTGAGATTCATACAAAAGAACTCCTAAATTCATTCGCACTTCACTCTTTGCAGTCTTTTACCATTTAGATAATAATCTGCCTTTTGATCACATTTCCACATTTACCTTATTTGCCAAGTTTTCTCCCACTCACTCAATCTATCTATATCCCATTGCAAGTTACAATATCCTCATCACAAGATAACGTTCCATCTATTTTTGTGTCAACAGCAAACTTGGAACCCTTACATTCTCCATCATCTTCCATGTCATTAATATAAATAGGCCAGATAAAATAGATGAGGCAGGTATAATACGACATTTAAAAGACATTTTGATAAGTACATGGATAGGGAAGGTTTAGAGGGATATGGGCCAAATGTGGGCTTAGGTCAGCATGGAAGAGTTGGGTCGTATTGGACTGTGCTGTATTACTCTATGACTCTATAAATAGTAAATAACTAGGGCCAAGAACTGATCCCTGGCGTACTCTACTAGTTACATCCTTCCAATCTGAAGAAGACACCATTTATTCCAACTCTCCATTCTCTATATAATAACCAATTTTCAGTCTATGCTAACACACTTTCTCCAATACTTTAGTCTAACTTTAGTCCTGTGAGTTTTTCTAATACCTTGTCCCTTGTGATTTGGATTTTTACAAATTCTTCCATATATGAAAATAGCCCATTTGTTACGATCAGGATTTTGCAGTGTCCTCCACAGTGAAGACCAATGTAAAACATGTTTAATATTTCTGCCATTTCCTTGCTTCCTGATATTAATTCTCCAGTCTCATTTTCTAAAGATTCTGTACTAACCCTTATCACTCCCTTCATTTTTATACGTCTATAGAAAATATTACTGTTCGTTTTGATATTGCATACAAGTTCTCTCTCAAAATCAATTTTCTACTTTCTAATGAGTTTTTGAGTCTTTCACTGCTGGTTCCTGAAATATTCCCAATTTTCTGGTCTACCATAGCCCGAGCTACATTGTATGACCTAGTTTTTGATTTAGCATTATCCTTGACCCCCTTTGTCACACAATGATAGTTCTCATCTGACGGAACCCTTCTTTCTAGTTGGGATAAGTTTCTACTGAGCATTATACTCTAGCTGTTTAAATATCTGACACTGCTCATCTTAGCTTATTTACCCCATCCACTGCAGACAATTCCACCTTTGTAACATTGTAATTGCTCTTATTTAAGCTGAAAACACTGATTTTTGACCTGGAGTATGCACCCTCAAATTGCATGTGGAATTCTACCATGTTGTGGTCACTACTTCCTAGGAGGTCCTTAACCACAAGTAAAATAATTAAAACCACAGATGCTGTAATCTGAAACAAAAACAGAAGTGCTGGAAGAACTCAGCCAGTCAAGCAGCTGACCAACTGGTTTCTCTTTCCAATGACGCAGCTCGACTATCTGAGTTCTTCCAGCATTTCTGTTGTTGTGTCTTATTAATTCTTCCTCATTACACATGACCAAATCTAAAATAACCTGTTCCCAGGTAGGTTCTGTAATATACTGTTCTTTCTTTCTTTTTCAATCTTTTTATTAGTTTTCAAATTAATACAGATTAATATATAACATCAATGTTTGTACATGTAATACATAGAGATCATAAGGCGGCATATGGTGTATTGTCCTTCATCAATTGGGGAATTGAATTTAGCAGCCGAGAGGTATTGTTGCAGCTGTATAGGTCCCTAGTCAGACCGCACTTGGAGTATTGTGCTCAGTTCTGGTCACCTCACTACAGGAAAGATGTGGAAGCCACAGAGAGGGTGCAGAGGAGATTTACAAGGATGCTGCCTGGAATGCGGAGCATGCCTTATGAAAGCAGGTTGAGGGAACTCGGCCTTTTCTCCTTGGAGAGACGGAGGATGAGGGGGGACCTAATTGAGGTGTATAAGATGATGAGAGGTATTGATAGGGTAGATTAGTCAGAGGCTTTTCCCCAGGGCTGAATTGGTGGCCACAAGAGGACATAGGTTTAAGGTGCTGGGGAGTAGATATAGAGGAGATGTCAGGGGTAAGTTTTTTTTTTACTCAGAGAGTGGTGAGTGCATGGAATGGACTGCCGGAAACAGTGGTGGAGGCAGATACGAAAAGGTCTTTCAAGAGACTGTTAGATAGGTACATGGAGCTGAGTAAAATAGAGGGCTATGGGTAAGCCTAGTAATTTCTAGGATAGGGACATGATCGGCACAGCTTTGAATTGTGCTGTAGTTTTTCTATGTTTCTATCAGGAGGACAATCATAGCATAGATAATCATAAAGAACAATAAAATATTTTTAAAAATCTGTAGATCCCGATCTCTTAGTAAATGAATATAATATAAAAGAAAGGAAAGAAAAAAAATCCCCAAATCAATAAGAAAAATTATAAACAATATATCAAACCAAACTAAACAGAAAAATTTCAATAAAGAACAAAAAAAGAAAAAAAAGACTGGACTGAAATTTCTCAGTAAAAACAGAGCAATATTATGTCGTCAACTCCGTTCTTTTAATTAGAAAGTTATTGAAAGGGGATCTATATCATGTGAAAATATTGGATAAATGGACTCCAAATATCTTCAAATTTAAGCAAAGAATCAACAGTACCACTCCTAATGTTTTCGAAGTTTAAACATGATATAGTTTGAGAGAACCATTGAAAAGTAGTAAGGGGTATTGGATCCTTCCATTTAAGCAAAATGGATCATTTGGCCATTAACGTAACAAAGGCAATTATACGGTAAGCGGAAGCAGATAAATGGCCAGACTCTATCCTTAGTAATCCAAAAATGGCAGTGATAGGGTGAGGTTGTAAATCAATATTCGATACAGTTGAGATAATGTTAAAAATGTCTTTCCAATATTTTTCCAAAAGAGGACAGGACCAAAATATATGTGTCAAAGAAGCCACATTTGATTTACATGTGTCACATATAGGATTTATATGGTGATAAAAATGGGCTAGCTTATCTTTTGACATATGGGTCCTGTGAACTACTTTAAACTGTATCAAAGAGTGTCTGGCACACATTGAAGATGTATTAACTAAATGAAGAATTTTCTTCCATGTCTCTGTAGGTATAGATGTCTGGAGTTCACTTTACCATTCATTCTTAATTTTGTCCAGTGATTCTGGACGTATTTTCATAATTAAATCATAAATTATTGCTATCAAGCACTTCTGATAAGGATTAAGACCTAAAATTTTTTCCATAATTTCAGTTTTGTATGGCGTCAGAAAAGAGGGTATAGTAGCTTTTAAAAAATTTCTAACTGTTCTACGAAGCAATCACTGATGCCCTCTACAAATTCTTCTACGATACCCTTGCCAATCAAGATACAGATTAAAATCCCCCATGGTAATTGAATTCTCTTCACACATGCCCAAGATATTTGCCCATTTATGCTTTGCCCTATCGAATGGCCACAGTTAGGGGGCTTTCCTTAGTCATAGAGTCATATAGCATGGAACCAGGTGCTTCGGCCCAACTTGTCCATGCCGACTGCATTGCCTAGTGAGCTAGTCCCATCTGCCTGCGTTTGGCCCATAGCCCTCTAAGCCCCTCCTATCCATGTACTTATCTAAATGGCTTTTAAATGTTGCTAATGTGCCCACCTCAACCACTATTTCTGGCAGCTCATTCCAAATACACACCACCCTTTGCATGAAGAAGCCACCCCAGATGTCCCTTTGAAATCTCTCACCTCTGAGCTTAAACCTATGCCCTCTTGTTTTTAGCACCCCCTCCCTGGGAAAAAGACTATATGCTTTCACCCTATCTATGCCCCTCATGATCTTACATTCCTCTATCAGGCCACCCCTCAATCTCCTACATTCCAGCAAATAAATTCCTAGTCTACGCAACCTCTCCTTGTAACTCAAGGCTACACTATCTACAACACCACCTAGTTTTGTATCATCCACAAACTTACTAACCATGCCTTGTACAGTCACATCCAAATCACATATAAATTACAAACAATAAAGGTCCTAGCACTGACTTCTGTGGCACACCACTAGACACAGGCCTCCAGTCTGAGAAACAACCTCGACCATCACAATCTGCTCCAATTACGAATCCACTGAGCCAATTATGAATCCAATCCACTATCTCCCCCGGATCCCATGCGATCTAACCTTCCAGACTAGCCTGCCATGAGAGTCATCACCCACTGTATCCATATCATGACTCAGTCTTGCTTTGATACCTTCCTTAATTATAGTCATACACTATGGAAACAGGTGCTTCGGCCTATCAAAGGCCTTGCTAAGGTCCATTTAGACAACATCCGTTCCATCCTTAGTCACGGTAGCATAGCGGTTAGTGTAATGCTATTACAGCGCCAGCGACCTGGGTTCAATTCCCGCTGCAGCCTGTAAGGAGTTTGCAAGCTCTCCCCGTGTCTGTGTGGGTTTCCTCCGGGTGCTCCGGTTTCCTGCCACATTCCAAAGATGTGCAGGTTAGGAAGTTGTGGGCACGCTATGTTGGTGCCAGAAGCATGGCGACACTTACGGGCTATCCCCAGCACATTCTCAGAAATGCAAAAAGACGCATTTCACTGTGTTTTGATGTACATGTGACTAATAAATATCTTACCTTCATCTACTCTCTTGGTTACCTCCTTGAAGAACTCCAAGAAATTTGTCAGACACAACTTCCCACGCATAAAGCCGTGCTGACTGTCCCGATTTAGACCCTGTCTCTCAAATGTTGGTAGATCCTGTCCCTTAGAATCCCCTCCAGCAATTTACGCACAACTGATGTCAGACTCACTGACCTGTAGTTTCCTGGCTTGATTTTGCTACCCTTTTTAAACAATGGTACCACATTAGCCAATCTCCATTCTTCCAGAACTTCACCTGTGGCCAGATATGAAGCAAAAATCTCTGCAAGTACCTCTGCAATTTCTTGCCTAGCTTCCCACAAGGTCTGAGAATGCAGGCCCTGGGGATTTATCCACCTTAATGCACTTTAAGGCCTCCAGTACCTCCTCCCTGCTAATTCGTATGTGGTCCAAAACAACACCACTCATTTCCCCCATTTTCTTAACTTCCATTGTTTTCGCCACAGTAAAAAACTGAAGAGAAATATTCATTAAAAATCTCACCCATTTCCTTTGGTTCCACACACAGACGGCCATGTTGATCTTTAAGGGGACCTATTCTCTCCCTACCCACCCTTGAGTAATAGTGCTACTTTGCCTCTTTTCCCTTCAGGCCTATTCTTTTGGAAGTATTATATAACCTGGAATATTGAACCCCCAGTCCTGGTCACCCTGAAACCACATCTCCATCATACCATGTGATGCTATTTGTGCTGTCAACTCAGCTGTCGTGTTGTAAATGCTTTGTGCATTTAAAAAAAACAATAAACTGTCTCCTTTTAACAATTCTGATTTGCTCTGGATCAATTACCATTGGAGGGTGAGTGAACAGAGGGCGACTGAACTCCCACAACATCATTACCTGGTCAGGTCTAAGTGCAACCTTTGATACACATATCAGTAATCTATTAAGTGTGCAGTGCCTAGAAAGAGCAGTGAGTCTTTGTGATATAAATTTCCACATATGCCTACATCTTGTGATTATCCACTGTGCCGTAGTCCCACAAAAAGAGTAATAAAAATATAAACAATTTTCATCACCTTGCATATTCCTGTTGGTATCACTGACAAATAGTCCTAAAATATCACTTCAATTTTATTGCGGCCTTAATACATCTGCTTGACCATCACTTTAACAAATTTAAATGGACTTCAAAATCACAATTACCATTTTAGTAAATTTGCTTAAGAAGCTGAAAAACATTTTACTCCATACCCATACCCAAATACTCCATACCCAAATAACTCAAGCTTCAATTCCAACCTAACCTACTTGGAGTGAATAAGATGGTCATTTCACACCCAAGCTGTTTTTACTCCCCTTTGAAATAAATAATTTGTAGTTCAGGGTGAACTTTATTCTTAGGATTGTGGTGTACCTGGACTTTTTTTTAAAACTGTTAAAACCCCAGTGACAACACACTTTGAACAATTGGCTAGTCACCATACATTATTGATTTTTCACAATCTGAGCCCTAAAGTATATATGCCCAAGATTCTGCTTAAACCTAAAAAAAACTTTTAGTTAAGTCTTAGCACTGATTATGAACTGAAGAAATTGAACTTAATTTGTAGGGATACAAGGTGCCTAATTAAAATACAACTTCGTCTCGCATTATTTTCACTGAAAGTTTTCAAAATATTGCAGGGAACTGACAGGATAAATGGAGAGATACTATTGCTAGTTAAGGAGATTAGTACTAGGGAAAATAACCTCAATAATAGAACCAGGCCTTTCGTGAATTAAGAAATGCTTCTACACACAAAGGATCTCAACATCTGCAACTCTGTTCTGAAAATGGCAATCGGTTCTAGTTACCTGTTAATTTTAAAATCGGAGATTGGCAGATTTTTGTTAAAGAGGCATTGAGGGCAGCACGCAAGATTTAGAACGAGATCACAGATCAGCAAAAACCTCATTGAGTGGTGGCTCGAGGTGCCACATATCCTTTGCCTGTTTCCATGTTCCCACTACTTTTGAAATAAATCAATTCTATTCTCCACCACGTCAAACCTTTTATTTCATTCCTTCCCATCCTCCACTCCACCATTTTCTTTGACTCAATAAGCGCTGTTAAGTCTCTTCTCACGATTCTGTGAAAGGTTATTAGTCTCAAAATTAACTCATTTTCTGTAGTTGCTCCGTGAGTTTTTTCACCATTTTCTGTTTTTATTTCAGATTCCTATCATCTGCTCTTCTTCAAATAATGTTTTGATTTGATTTACTTCCTGCTATTTGCCAGTTTGGGTTTGGTAATTTGAGAAAGGGATTGGATTGCTTAATTTTTTTTGTTACTTATGCTTCACTGCCAGCTATCAACTGAATTGATATACTTTTGATCTGTTCATATTTTGTCAGCTAATTTTGACTTGACAAGTCATCAATTTCAACCAGTCGCTGACCTAGAGATTTGATTGCACACTGCTGTTTATTGCAGTATTACACAATAGAAGATCCATTTCTCTGAGTGCTAAATGCAATAATGACCATTTCCAGGTCATTTTGCCTTATTTCATAATTTTCATTAGGGACTACCCAGCTTAAGTTGTATTGCACTCACATCATGCAAAGTCATGCTCCCTATAATGATCCTTTTGGAAAGATGTTGGAAATTAGACCATATTGTCCAGGGAGCAGCCACCACTGATCACTCCAAGAACAATTAGATTTTAAACAGTGCAAAGCCAAAATGGAACCTCAAAGGCTAGTCACATATTTATTTTGTGTTCTTTGAGTCAAACCTCTCCAACACATTTTCTCATCACCCCCACACCCAATCCACTCGTTCAACTCTGACCTCAATGACTCCGGTGGTTTTGATTTAGTCTGAAACTGATAACAGCAATTAGGTAGTTCTGAACATCTACTGGTATATACCAGCATTACTAGGAAAGTGTACTAATTGTTTTGCAGTTGCTATAAATAAAAGGTATGCTTTAGGGTGCAAACTTTACTTCTGATGTGATATTAATACATAAATAGGTATTAGAGAATACCTAGTAAGGTGCTGTTCAGTGCTAGTAAATCAAACTATCACACACTTTCTTCTGAAATCTTAAATCAAACAATAAAAATATACACTCTGAGTATGGCCTGAAAGAAAATCAAACAACTTACAGTGAACCAAAACTTCCTTTGTCTCCATAGAACCTTGGGTACAGAAAAGCACTAAGAAAATCAGACAGACTACAACTGTTCCTATCGGTGTCACCACTGAATGTATGGAGAATATTTCTGAAGGCTCAAATCACATGGTGGCTTTCAGCTAAGACACTCCCACTGACAGCTGCTTTCTAATTCTGCTAACCGATATCCATGGCTACATTTGAGAAGAAAAATTCTGTGGTCTGGCAGAGAACAATCATTCTAAACTTCTTATAAATCTTCATCTAAATTGTTTTGTGTAGGAGCGGTGCACCATAACTGACATCACCACACAAGAAAATGAAACACCAACATCATTTGAAGTTGTATGAATAAAGTTTATAAAATTCAAATCAAACTGAATAACCAATTATGAATCATGTTCATTTAAATACAAAAGCTACAAAATAGCTGGTGATGAGATGACAACATGATCATGAAGAAGGCTAAGATCGATGCTGGAGAAGATGTAAATTAAGCTTCACCCCAATCTTAAATTAAAAAGGTTATAGTTGCAAAACAGAAGAAAGTCCAAGTAATTAGTTTGTCCCAAACACTAGATCTGCGATGCCCACGGTACTACAGATAACAATGAAGAAACCACAAAAATTGATCCTACTGGAATGACTCAACCAGCTAGTAAAGAACCAGGCAATTTGGAGAGCAAGTCTCGTAGCCGATAAGTTTTCATTTTACAGGAGTGAGAGCAGGAAGCAAGTCTCGGGCTAATTGGGCAGCAGCAACCAATAAAGTGAAGGTAAGCTCAAGCAGAGCAGCCATTGTGGAGCGGCCATTGTGTGAGTAGCTCAGTGTAAGAGTGGGACCTTGAGGCTTTGGCTTAAGAGGCTTCGGTGTGAAGAAGCAGAGGAAGTGAGCGAAGGCTAAGGTGAGGTTCTGGTAAGGTCTCTTTTTTTCTTACTGCACAGGGAGAGCACTGGGAATGGCAGGCAGGGCAGTAGTTTGCTCTTCTTGCAGGATGTTGGAAATCAGGGAGACCTCCAGTGTCCCGGATGACTATACCCATGTGAAGTGCATCCGGCTACAGCTCCTTACAGACTGTGTTAGGGAACTGGAGCGGTTAGGGAACAGGAGCTACTGGGATGCAGTTACACCTAGGTTACAGGATGCAGGTAGCTGGGTGACTGTCAGGGGAGGGAAAGGGAATAGGCAGTCAGTGCAGGGTACCCCAGTGACCATTCCCCTCAATAACAAGCATATTGTTTTGGATACTACTAGGGGGGATGACCTACCAGGGGAAAGCCACAGCCTCCAGTTCTCTGGCACTAAGTCTGACTCTGTGGCACAGAAGGGAAGGGGGGAGAAGAGAACCGCGGTAGTGATAGGGGATTCATTGGTTAGGGGAACAGACAGGAGAGTTTGTGGACGAGAATGAGACTCCCGGATGGTATGTTGCTTCCCAGGTGCCAGGGTCAGAGATGTCTCAGATCGAGTCCACAGCATTCTTAAGGGGGAGGGAGAGCTGCCAGAAGTTGTGGTACACATTGGTACCAACAACATAGATGGGAAAAGGGATGAGGTCCCAGTGGGAATATAGGGAGTTAGGAAGGAAGCTAAAAAGCAGGACGTCAAGGGTGGTAATCTCTGGATTGTTGCATGTGCCACGTGCCATTAACGGTAAGAATAGGAAGAATTGGCAGACAAATGTGTGGCTGAAGAGTTGGTGCAGAGGCCAGGGTTTCAGATTTGTGGATCACTGGGATCTCTTCTGGGGAAGGTATGACCTGTACAAAAGGGATAGGTTACACCTGAACTTGAGAGGGACCAATGTCCTTGCGAGCAGGTTTGCTAGAGCTGTTGGGGAGGGTTTAAACTAGGTTGGCAGGGGGACGGGAACTAGAGTGTTAGGTCAGATGATGGAGCAGTATGTGTAAAGGTAGATGCATTACGCAGAGAGACCGTGAGGAAGGATCTACAGTAGATAGGTCATAAACGCAGTCAGTTGGATGGGTTGAAATGTCTTTACCTTAATGCGAGAAGTATTAAGAATAAGGGTGATGAACTCAGAGCATGGATCAGTATGTGGAATTACAATGTTGTGGCCATTACAGAGACTTGGCTGTCGCAAGGGCAAGGTTGGCTGCTTGATGTTCCATGGTTTAGATGTTTCAAAAGGGATAGGGAAGGAGGTAAAAGAGGAGGGAAGTGGCATTGCTAATCAGGGATAGTATCACAGCTGCAGAAAGGGAGTATGTCATGGAGGGATCATCTACTGAGTCAGTGTTGGGTGGAAGTTAGAAACAGGAAGGGAGCAATCACTCTATTGGAAGTATTCTATGGCAGATTTTGGAAAGGTGCAAAAATATCAGGGTTGTTGTCATGGGAGACTTCCCTAATATTGCTTGGCACCTCCTTAATGTAAAAGGTTTAGATGGGGCAGAATATGTTAAGTGTGTCCAGGAAGGATTCCTGACACAGTATGTGGACAGGCTGACTAGAGGAGAGGCCATACTGGATCTAGTACTAGGCAATGAACCTGGTCAGGTGACAGCCCTGTTGGTGGGTGAGCATTTCAGAGATGGTGACCACAACTCCCTGACCTTTCGCATAACAATGGACAGGGATAGGAGCAGATGATATGGGAAAGTTTTTAACTGGGGGAGAACTAATTATGACAGTATTAGGCAGGATCTTTGGAGCGTAAATTGGGAACAGATGTTCTCAGGAAAATGCACAGAAGAAATGTGGAGGCTGCTTAGGGAATATTTGCATAGAGTTCTGAATAGGTTTGTCCCACTGAGACAGGGAAAGGGTGGTAGGGTAAAGGAACCATGGTTGACAAGAGAGGTGAAACATTTAGTCAAGAGGAAGGAAGAAGCAGACTTAAAGTTTAGGAAGCAAAAATCAGGCAGGGCTCTTGAGAATTATAAGGTAGCCAGGAAAGAGATTAAGAAGGGACTTAGGAGAGCTAGAAGGGGACATGAGAAGGCATTGGCAAATAGAATTAAGGAAAACCCCAAGGCATTCTATATGTACGTGAGGAACAGGAGGATGACTAGTGTGAGGGTAGGGTATAAATGGGGAAAAATGTGCCTGGAGGCAGAGGAGGTAGGTGAGGTCCCTGGTGAATACTTTGCTTCATTGTTCAACGAGGGACAGAGACTTTGACAAATGTGAGGTCAGCATAGAACAGGCTAATGTGCTGGAGTACGTTGAGGTTAAGAAAGAGGTAGTGTTGGAGCTTCTGAAAAACATTAGGATAGTTAAGTTCCCAGGACCGGACAGGATATACCCCAGGTTACTACAGGAGGCGAGGGGAGAGATTGCTGGGGCATTGACGATGATATTTGCATCCTCCCTGGCCACAGGAGTGGTACCAGAGGATTGGAAGATGGCTAACGCTATTCCCTTGTTCAAGAAAAGTAATAGGGATAATCCTGGGAATTATAGACCAGTGAGTCTTATGTCAGTGGTGGGCAAGCTATTGAAGACTATTCTTAGGGACAGGATTTACAAGCATTTGGAGAAGCATAGTCTTATTAGGAATAGTCAGCATGGCTTTGTGAAGGGCAGGTCGTGCCTCACAAGCCTGAGTTTTGAGGAGGTGACAAAACAAATAGATGAAAATAACTGTTCAATTTCTGTGTTTTACTTCAGGAAAATACTTCATAGAATCTTCTGTTAAAGGGCAATCCTTTTAAATAGGCCCCTAATTTGTTGCTGTTCTCCCAGAACCTGTTCTCATTATGCTAGATTAGCAGTGCATTCTCCGGTATCTGCCCATCTGTTTCCATGAACTCTCTTAAACATGTATACAGTCAACATTATATAAGTCACATATGCTAAACTAACAATTTGCCCTTGACAGTGGCAAAACCATGGCTGAGCGCTCCCATCATCAACATTCTAGGGAATACCAGAAATATAACAGTACTACACAATGTTTGTTGTCTATATCAATGACCTAGATAATAATGTGGTAAATTGGATCAGCAAGTTTGCTGATGACACTAAGATTGGAGGCGTTGTGGACAGCGAGGAAGGCTTTCAAAGCTTGCAGAGGGATCTGGACCAACTGGAAAAATAGGCCAGAAAATGCAAGATGGAACTTAATGCAGACAAGTGTGAGGTGTTGCATTTTGGAAGGACAAATCAAGGTAGGACATACACAGAAAATGGTAGGGCACTGAGGAGTGCAGAGGAACAAAAGGGATATGGGAGTTCAGACACATAATTCCCTGAAAGTGGCGTCACAGGTAGACAGGGTTGTAAAAAAGGCTTTTGGCATCCTGGCATTCATAAATCAAAGTATTGAGTATAGGAGTTGGGATGTTATGGTGAGGTTGTATAAGACATTGGTGAGGCCAAATTTGGAGTATTATATGCAGTTCTGGTCATCTAACTATAGGAAAGATATCAGTAAGATTGAAAGAGTGCAGAGGAGATTTACTAGAATGTTGCCAGGTCTTCAGGAGTTGAGTTACAGGGAAAGATTGAACAGGTTAGGATTTTATTCCTTGAAGCGTAGAAGAATGAGGGGAGATTTGATAGAGGTTTACAGAATTATGAGGGGTATAGACAGAGTAAATGCAAGTAGGCTCTTTCCACCTAGATTAGGAGAGATAAGTATGAGAGGACATGGCTTTAGGGTGAAAGGGGAAAGGTTTAGGAGGAACATTAGAGGGAACAACTTCACTCAGAGAGTGGTGGGAGTGTGGAAAGAGCTGCCATCTGACATGGTAAACGCGGGCTCACTCTTAAGCTTTAAGAATAAATTGAATAGATATATGGAGGGGAGAGGTCTGGAGGGTTATGGACCAAGTGCAGGTAATTGGGACTAGCGGAATAAAGTTTCGGCACAGACTAGAAGGGCCGAATGGCCTGCTTTCTGTACTGTAGTGTTCTATGTTCTGTGGCTCTAAGGTAGAGTAGTGGATGTAGTGTACGGACTTCAATAAGGCATTTGACAAGGTTTGATATGGTAGGCTCATCCAAAGTCATGAGGCATGGGATCCATGGAGACTTGGCTGCATGGATTCAGAATTGGCTTGCCCACAGAAGGCAGAGGTCGGTGACTAGTGGTATTCCGCAGGGATCTGTTCTGGGACCCCTACTCTTTGTGATTTTTATAAATGACTTGGATGAGGAAGTGGAGGGATGGGTTAGTAAGTTTGCGGATGACATGAATGTTGGAGGGGTTGTGGATAGTGTAGAAGGTTACAACAGGATTATAGACAGGATCCAGAGTTGGGTGGAGAAGTGGCAGATGAAGTTCAATCCAGAAAAGTGTGAAGTGGAGTCAGAGGCCTCCTTGATTATCTGCTTGCTCTTCCTAACCTGCCTGAGAATCACACATTCTCTCTCTGTCTGCATGTTTAGAGTAACCACTGCCCTAAACATATTATTCACAAATTCCTCAGCCTTGTAAATATACCACAGAGACTCCAGCCATGACTTTCACATGGCACAGGATGCACATTCCATTTGAGGCATTCTATCATGCGTCATTTTTACCAATAACTTATAAAGTAGAAATGTCCCAGACAATGATCACCAACTACTTGTGAACAGCCACCTTAATGAGGGAGCTTTTTTTGAGGGGTGACGAAAATGATTGATGAGGGTAGTGCACTGGATGTTGTATACAAGGATTTTACTAAAGCCTTCGACAGGGTCCATCATGGTAAACTGATCCAGAATATTAAGGACATAAGATCCACGGAAACTTGGTAAACTGAATTCAAAATTAATAGAGGGGTATTATTCTGACTGGACATCTGTGACCAGTGGTGTTCTGCAAGGATCAGTGCTGGGACCTTTGTTGTTTGGAATACATATAATGATTTGGATGAAAATGTAGGTAGGCTGATTAGTAAGTTTGCAGATGACAAAAAAAAATTGGTGGAATTATGGATAGTGAGGAAGGTTGTCAAAGGATTCAGCAGGATAAAGGCCAGTTGGAAATATGGGCAGGGAAATGACAGATGGAGATT
The DNA here is from genome assembly GCF_009764475.1 of Pristis pectinata. Classification (NCBI taxonomy): domain Eukaryota; kingdom Metazoa; phylum Chordata; class Chondrichthyes; order Rhinopristiformes; family Pristidae; genus Pristis; species Pristis pectinata. Next base: position 43,588,447 of record NC_067415.1, read on the forward strand.
GATCAAGACAAGTGTGAAGTGTTGTACTTTGGGAGGTCAAAGGTAAGAGGAAAGTATACAGTAAATGGCAGGACCCTTAGAAGTTTTGATGTACAGATGGATCTTGGGGTGCAGTTCCATAGTTCCCTGAAAGTGGCAACACAAGTAGATTGGCTGGTAAAGCATACTTGGCATATGGCATACTTGCCTTCATCGGTCGGGGTGTTGAGTATAAAAGTCAGGAAGCCATGTCACAGCTGTATAAAACTTTGGTTAGGCCACATTTGGAGTATTATGTGCCATTCTGGTCATCACATTACGTGAAGGATGTGGTGGCTTTATATAGGGTGCAGAAGAAGTTCAGCAGAATGTTACCTGGATTAGAGAGTATTAACTCTAAGGAAAGGTTGGACAAATTTGGGTTGTTTTCTCTGGAGCCTCAGAGGCTGAAGGATGACCCAAGAGAAGTATACAAAATTATGAGAGTCATAGATAGGGTAGATAGTCAAAGTCTTTTTCCTCCCGGAGTAGAAATGTCAAATACTAGAGAGCATAGCTTTATGGTAAGAGGAGGAAAGTTTAAAGGAGATTTCTGAGGCAAGTTTTTGTTTTACATACAGGGAGTGGTGGGTGCCTGGAACAGGGGAAGTGGTGGAAGCAGAAACGCTAGCAACATTTAAAAGGCATTCAGACAGACACATGAACAGGCAGGGAATGGAGGAATATAGACCATATGGTTGCAGATATACAATTTAAATTGGTATCATGGTTGGCACAGGCATTGTGGATGTAATAATCTCATCATCATTATTTGCCTTGTCCTCTTCTATGTTCTGTTCTATGTTCTGTTCTACATTCTTACCTGCACCAATGTCACTTGTAAACTGTGCCACCATTATTTCAAACGGATGCCATGGTTGAGGGACAAATAATCAGAGTCACAAAGTATCCATTAAATGTTGGGGGCTATATAGGTGACAACATCTACACAAAATACCAGTGCAGGCAGTAGAGGCTGTAGAGTATTGGGCCTCAGATTCCTGATGGGGAGGAGATAATGAAGTCTGAGACTTTTCTGTCCACATGAGGTGCCTTTGTAAGTGATTTAGTTTGTCAGTCTGGTTCTCCCTGCAAAATTGTTGTGCATTACTGTCCTTTATCTTTTCATCTAACCTCATTAATATAATCTGCTGATCCTTTCAGTCTCACATAATAATGGAACTCTCTTTTAACTACATCTATTTATTTTATCTTCAACCACTCCCTGTGGTTGAGAGTACCACACTCTCTGGTAAAGAAGTTTCACTTGAATTCCTAAATTATTGATGTTCTTGGCTTCCACAAAGCAAAACATTTCCTGCCTACCTTATCGAATCCTTTTGTTAAAGATCTCCATCAGGCAATTCTAACCAACCTCTTTACTAGAAAAAGCAACTCGGTCAATATTTCTTAAAAAGTATGGCAAAACTTTGATAATCCACTATCCAACCATTTCGAAATTATCAGGTAATGTTCGCTGCAGTTCCTTCCACTCACAAGGGCCCCAGTTTCCATGTTTCCTTCCACTACCTCTGAACGAGGCAATTTTAAGGAAGTGTTTCCAATGTTCACTCGAAAATGTATTATAATACTGTGTAACTTGTTAAAAAAAAGTGAATTAAAAATGTGTTTTGGTATCAACATTGAATAATATCCAACAGTACGGTAAACTTGATAATCTGGCACCAAAGTCCTGATTGTGTCAGATTACTGGAGTTTTACTGAATAACATGATAGTTTTAATAACATCCTCTTAAATTGTTTTTTCTACCTTCTCCAATGTCTCTTTTTTTATTATGATAACCAGAAATGAACAATCAGAAAAAAATCTGCACAATATTTTCATTCCAGTATGTGTATAATAATTTTGAATGATGGTGTTAAATGGCAAAAGTAGTCTTCAGTCTCAAGGATCCATTAATGGTAAGTAAAAATAAAATTTAATGTTTTGAAAATAATACATTAGCAATTAAGTGCATCTAAACAAATCCAACTGTTGGCTGCAACATATAGATCATGAGCTAATTTTTTTTTCAAGACCTATTTCTGTTCCACATTTGTTCACAGCAGAAATTGCTGAATATTCATCCTCTAACAGCTGTCTTCTTTTCACCCACCTGCCACAGAAAATCACACGACCAATACCAAACACTCCTCAATAACCACGCAGCTACCCATGGACGGGAAATCCAACCTAATGAATTAAAATGCATGCAGTAAACACCCGTAATGGCACAAATAGAACTGTTAATTTTTGCACTCTGTTTAGGAACGACTATCAAGTTAAAAATATTAGATCATGGGAAATAGTTTATAACGTTGCCCAAAAGAAAAGCAATAATCCTGAGCATTGGGAAAATTTCAGAACTGGAATTGGAATTCATTTATCATTTGTACCGAGGTACACTGAAAAACTTGTCTTGCATATCGTTCATGCAGATCAATTCATTACACAGTGCACTGAGGTAGTAGAGTCAGAGCACAGGAAGGAGATAGAGAGCTTAGTAACATGGTGTCATGACAACAACCTTTCCCGCAATGTCAACATAACAAAAGAGCTGGTCATTGACTTCAAGAGGGGCAGTGCACATGCTCCTGTCTACCTAAACGGTACTGAGGTCGAGAGCTTCAAGCTCCTAGGAGTGAACATCACCAATAGCCTGTCCTGGTCCAATCACGTAGACACCACTGCCAAGAAAACTCACAAGCGCCTCTATTTCCTCAGGAAGGCTAAAGAAACGTGGCATGTTCCTTTGATCCTCACTAATTTTTATCAATGCACCATGGAAAGTATCCTATCTGGATGCATCACAGCTTGGTATGGCAACTGCTCTGCTTGGGACTGCAAGAAACTGCAGAGAGTTGTGAATATGGCTCAGCACATCATGGAAACTAGCCTCCCCTCCATGGACTCTGTCTACACTTCTCACTGCCTCCCTAAAGCAGCCAGCATAATCAAAGACCTTACCCACCCCAGACATTCTCTCTTCTCCCCTCTCCCATCGAACAGAAGATACAAAAGCCTAAAAGCATGTACCATCAGGCTCAGGGACAGCTTCTATCCCACTGTTATAAGACTATTGAATGGTTCCCTAGTACGATAAAATGGATTCCTGACCTCGCAATCTACCTCATTATGACCTTGCACCTTATTGTCTACCTGCACTGTACTTTCTCTGTAGCTGTGACAATTCAACAAAGCAGCATCAAGGAAAGGGAGAATGTAAGAGTAGGCTATTGAGAGACATAGAAGTACAAGAGATGGATATGTTCCTGCAGATTGGAAGGTTATTACACATCAGTTGCAATGGACTGCTCATTGTGTGCCAATGTTAGATGAGTGTCTCCTCAATCAAGTTCTCTATTCCTGTTTAGTTGAGTCCAAAGAATTCACAGAGGATCCTTTGAAGACATCTACATAACAGCCTAATATATGGGTATAACATTTTGGATTGAGATGAGCAAAAACCTCTTCACCAAAAGAGTGAAGAATCTGTCAAATTCTGTACCACAGAAGGCAGTTGAGGCCAAATCATTTAATATATTCAAGAAGGAGTTAGATATAGTTCTAAGGGATATAGGGATAAAGGGACAAATCAGGAACAATGTAGTTAGTTAGGATGATCAGTCATGACAATATTGAATGGTGAAGTAGGCCCAAAGGTCTGAATAGTCTAATCCTTCCCCTTTTTTCTAGGTTTCTATGTTTAAGTCAGGATGATGTCCAAGGAACCTGCAATTGGTGGTGTTCCCATGATCCCACTCCCATTGTCCTCAATAGGTGAAGTTACAAATTTCAGATGCGCTGTTGGGAGTAGCTTAGGTACCTGCAGTGATTTTTATATATGGTACACACTGCATTTACTGTGAGGGAATGAATGCTTAGGGTGGTTGATAGGGTACCAATCAAGTCAGCTGCTTTGTCCTGGATGGTGCTGAATTGCTTGAGAGTTGTTGGCAATACACTTGTCCAGACAAGTGGAGAGTATTCCATCACACTCCAGGCTCATGCATCCTTGTTATCCAAGGGTTTTGCCAAAGACAAGGCCATATGTCAAAGAGCTCCTTTTACCCTATGCCTTTAATGCTTCCCTTTTCTGCTTACCTGGGCAATGAAGATGAAAAATCCAAACAGAGACAGCCCTTGGTAGATGTGTTCTTCCTCCAGCTCCAAGCTCTACTTCATGGTCCTTGGGCATCAGATCTTCCTGCTACATTTCTTCTGCCACTGGCTGTCTTCAGTTGCAAGAGTGTACAGCATGCAGCACATGATGATGAAGGTCAGCATATCTGCTTGGTTTACTGCAGTAAATCCCAGATTGATGCATGCAACAAAATCTCATTTTAAGGAGGTCAATGATATTTTTCACTACTGTTTTAGTACTTGCATGGTTCTTCTTGTACCTGTGCCTAACTGCTGTGGTGGAGAACACATTCGTATGAGGAGCCATTAAAGTAGACAGTAGCCTTCGTTCCCCAATATCTATCCTTCCTCAGTGCTGGCTGAATGCCCAGAAGTGCAGAATCCCTCTAGATGAAGGAATCAAGGGTGCTACCAGGAAACATGACATTCACCATGAAGATATTCTTCTCGAGATGTACAACAAGCTGCATATTGAGGAAATGGAAAAGATTTCCACTGATAAAAAAGTCTAGGTTCTTAGCAGGAGCCCATTTGGGCTAGGTGCAGTCAATGTCTGTCTGCATTAGTGAGAAACAAACAAAGCTGACAAATATCAAAGCTCTTGCTATCCATTTTTCATTGATATCAAAGTAGATGAAATAATTTCTTCATGAATGCAGTGACCTCTCTGATGCTACAATGAATAGAAAACCGTAAGATTTGGCAGAGATTTGCTGTGGCAGTTTGGGAAAATCCTACAGTGAGAACATTGACCTTGACAAACAGAATGCTTGAGACATGATGGAAAGGTCTTCCCTCAGAAGATTACAATCTCAGGAATGACAACCTTGGAAAAGGCTTTATCTAGAGAAGTGTAGGTAAGATGTAGTATTTCTGAAGACTCTCTAAGAAAACATTCTTTGAGCACAGGTGTGTCACTGCATCCTACACCAAGGACCCCACCCACTCTGAGTGGCATAAGGAAGCTACACCTACTGGGCCTTAGAACCTCCACCTGCAATTGGATTCTGGACTTCCTCTCAAAGGCCACAGTCAGTTTGTATTGGAAATACCATCTCAAATATCACTAGGCTGAGCACTGGAGCCCCCCAGGGCTGCGTGCTCTGCCCACTGCTGTTCACGCTGCTGACCAGTGACTGTTCTGCCAACTCAAGCTCCAACCATATCATGAAGTTTGCTGATGATACAACAGTGGTGGGCCTCATCAGCAGGAATGATGAAACAGCTTACAGAGAAGAGGTGGTGAGGCTGGCGGATTGGTGCTCAGTCAACAATCTCTCCTTGAATGTGGACAAAACAAGAGAGATGATTGTGGATTTTAGAAAGGCTCAGGCTGACCACTTACCCCTGTGCATCAATGGCATCATTGTACATAGAGTCAGCTGTTATAAGTTCTTGGGAATACATATAGCAGACGACCTGTCCTGGTCAACTAACATCTCTTCCCTCGCCAAGAAGGCACAGCAGCATCTCCACTTTTTATGGCGGCTGAAAAGAGCAAACCTGCCCTCCCCCACCCTCACTACATTCTACAGGGGTACCATTGAGAGTGTCCTGACTAGCTGCATCTCTGCCTGGTATGGTAGCTGTAACATCTGACTGTAAGTCTTTGCAGAGAATTGTGAGTACAGCGAAAAAGATCATTGGAGGACCTCTTCCCTCCATCTCGGATACTTACAATACACGATGCACACGTAAGGTTTATAGAATTATGGACGATCCTTCTCATCCCTCCCAGGACCTATTTGTCCCACTGCCGTCTGGCAAGCGGTACCGGAGCATCCGGGCCAGAACTACTAGATTGCACAACAGATAAACCCCCAGGCTGTCAGTCTCCTGAATACCCTGGTAGACAAATGCCACGTCAAAAGCTCTGGTTTGCACAACGGCGTATAAGAACTTTGGCTGCTGCTGAACATGTTTATACAATAAGTACAACACAGTGAGCTTGTACTTCTCTTGTCCAACTCGGTTTTGCACTAACTCTGCACTAAATTTGTATTTTGTATGTACTGTTTTTTTTTGCACTATTTGTACTTGTGCTTTTTTTTGTTTTTTTTGTCTGTGTTTATTGTATGTCTTCTATTCTATGTATGTCCTCTGTTATGAGAGTCTGGGGGAAATGACATTTCGTTCCGCCATGTGTTTTTATAGCATGGATGAATGACAATAAAGTAACTTGAACTTGATGAATGACAATAAAGTAACTTGAACTTGAAGCCATAGCTATAATGATGTTTCAAATAATGGATTACTCCCAGAGTTGTTACTCCTGAGGTAGCCATTGACTAGATATCTCAGTAGCTAAATACTGGAGAAATCACCTCCTGTTGGTGAAGCACTCTCAGTGGACTTTGGAAGGTGTTCAAGTCAATTGCAGTCAGTTTTGAAGATCCCCAGTCAGGTAATCCAAAATCAACAGACTGTTCCTTTACATAGCAAGAAAAGCAACAAACACTCATAGATCAATTGAGACCATTCCACAATAATTGTGGTGTGGGGCTTTGCGTTCCAATTTACATCAGTGTGGACAGAAGCATGCAGTGCACAACTAGTGAGATCATTAGATGTGCCTAATGCCAGGAGAAGATCAAGTAAACTAATGTGGATTACAAATCAAATAACTGCAGATCCTGGACGTCTGAAATAAAAACAAAAGTACTTAAAATATTCAGATCAGGCAGCATCTAGCAATCCAAAATTAACACAGAAAATGCTGATCCCAATGTAGATTGCATATGGAAGTGCCCAGTTAAATTTGCAAATTAGTGTGATTTCACCCAAAAACGATCACTGTTTTCACTGCAATAGATTGAGTCAATCAAACTTGGAAGCTAAAGAAACATAGTTTGTGTATGATTCACATGCTGTGTTGGTTGCACATAAGTAGCCCAATTCCATCCAGGTTGCCATCAGATTGTCACTTCAGGAGCAATGATGTCACCAGCTAATTTACTCTGCATATTCCCAGCACACACTGAACTGCACAAGTTAATTCTGTAAATAATTTAAGTGCAATTTGCAATTAGAATTCCAACCAAATTAGGACCCAGTGAATAAGTGTGACACAAACCAAAAATTATAAAGAATGATAAAACTGACCTTAAACAATACAATTATTTTCTATTTCTACAATACTGAGCAAAGCAATTTACTTTGCCTTCTTTCTGTTCTTCCCTGCTGAGCCATTGACACATTGCTTCAGGTGTTCAATGAATAACTACTTAAGTGTGAACATTAGCAAATATGGGAAGTATCCTACCTGATCCTATCTCATCTAATATTTAATGGTTGCTTTTAATGCAGGGACCATATGACGGCAATAGGAAAATGAATGCCAACTTTTGGTCCTTGTACCTGGCAGTGATAATTGTTGTACCATCCCATTTTTCTGGATGAAATCACAGTACACATTTGGGATTGATTAAGGACCCTTATTTGTTCAAATTCCAGAACAGAATCTGATACATAACTGGTTTAGCCATTCATCACCAGATCTGATTAATGGCAAACTTCAATAATGCAAAATTAGAGTTTGCCTGAAATAAGTATCAATTTTCTAAATTACCAACAGAGAAACAGGAACAGCAAGGAAAAGAAAGATGTTTAGATGAAAAACAATATTAAAAGGTCAGAAGGAAAGAAGAACCAGTGGAAAAGACACTGAAGGGTTAAACTAAAGTTTAGAGAAATTGAGAGACTTGAAGTGAGGATAGAGGGGGGAAGAAAGAGAAAGATAAAGATAATAGAGCAGCAGCAAAACAGAAAAACAGAAAGAAAAATCAATTGATATGTAGCTATATAGAGAGAGAAAAAGATCAAAAGAAATTTAATTCATGAAGGTTAGGAATTGTTCAGTGCATAGACCAAGGGGATAAAGTGGGAGATATTTCAGGCAGAAACAGAAGGAAATGAGATAGCATACATTTGACAGTAATGTTCCACAAACTACATATTCAATGGAAGGAAAAAAAAACAATTATTCCCTCATGAAGCAAAGAAAGTTGATGTACTTCTCCCCTTATTTGCATCACACCACACTATCAAAAAATACAATTTTTCCTGTGACCATATGGGAAAATTGTCTTGTTCAGTATGGCCCTGAGCTACTTAAACTAAGATTCCATGACTTGTGACCTGACCCATGCTTGACTAGTGGCAATCAATTTGGACAGAGGTGTTGGAATACCAAAACTGGTCTCAGTGCAGAATTGAAGTATTGGATGCGCTGATCTCATTTGCATTTCACTATCAGCTTCCCATATATTCCAAATGGGAATCATCAAAGACTGCAGAGCCAAGATCAGGTAAGTCACAGTATCCTCTGATGGAACTGTGGCATGTGGAGTGCAGGAATGGAGGGAGAAGCAAGTCTGTCCTGGGGAAACTTTACTCCTGTACCTCTTGGGTCTGTCAAGATAGCTAAAAATTTAAAGATTTTACATGTCAATTTTCCCTCTTCTTGCCCATAAATATTTCCTGCTTAGCTTAATCCAGTGAAGAATTCATTGCTTCCTACTGTTCAGGCTACCAAATTATAGGTGCAATTGGATCTAAATGGCATCATTAGAAAAGACACCATTGGCTCTTTGCAGATATCTTTACAACCTACTTGAGAATTACAGATGGAGGACTCTTGGTGGTTTCAGGATGAACAAGTAACACATGTATGTTTAAAAACTCATCCATCCCAACTGCGACAAGAATTTAAAATTATGCAGAGGTTCATTTTGTATGTATTTACACAATTTCGCCAATAGAGGCCCTCTTACCTGAATAAATGCAATGCAACAACAAATTCAATTGGAGCAGCAGGAAGCCAAAGAGCCTTTGAAGTCTGTTCCCCTTCAAAAGATTAAGGCTGATCTGATCCTGGCCTTGGCTCCTCTTTCCTATTTCCAATTCTCTCAATTCCCCATTATCAAAAAATCTGAACCTATTTAATGATGAGATAGGTATTGACTCAGTCTCCACAGCATCGTGGGGTAAAAAATTCCAAATATTGACATCAAAGGAGAAATTTCACTACATCTCTGATATAAAGGCCAACTCCTTATTCTGAAACTATGCTCCCTAGTTATCAAAATCAGAAAAAAATGCTTATGCTGTAAATCTGTAATAAAAACAGAAATTGCTGAAGACCCCCAGCAGATCAGGTAGCACCAGAACTAATTAAGGGTCTTGGATCTGAACATTAATACTGTTTTCTCTTTCCACAGATAATACCTGACCTGCAGAGCTTTCCCAGCATTTTCTGCTTTTACTTCCTAGTTCTGGATTCTCACCCACCCCCAGATTCGACACTGTATTGGTATTGAATTTTTATTATCACGTGTACAGAGATACAGCAAAAAGCTGTTGTTTTGTGTGCCATCCAAACAGATTATGCCATACATAATTACATCAAGATAGTAAAAAGAAAACAATGCAAAGTATAGTGTTGCAGTTACAGAGAAAGTGCAGTGCATGGAGACAAATAAAGTGCAAGGGCCACGACAAGGTAGATTGGGAGATCAAGAGTTCTCTCATAGCCCATGAGAGATCTATTCAAGAGTCTGATAACAGTGGGATAGAGCTGTCCTTATGTCTGGTGGTTCATGCTCTCAGACATTTTTGAATCTTTTGTACCTATTTGTATGTTTCTATCTTCTGCCCAACCACAAAAAGGAGAAGAGAGAATGACTGGGGAGGGAGGGGTCCTTGATTATGTTGGCTGCTTTCCCAACACAGCAAGAAGTGTAGGAGGAGTCAATGAAGGGGAGGTTGGTTTGCATAATGGACTGGTCTGCGTTCACAACTCTCTGCAATTGTTTGCAGTCTGGGCAGAGCAATTGCCATACCAAGCTGTGATGCATCCAGATAGGATGCTTTCTATGGTGCATCCATAAAAATTGGTCACAAAAAAAACACAACTATACACAATACTCCATGATTAATCTCAAAGTTCTGTACAGTTGTAGCATGACTTCCTTATTTTTACATAAGGCATAATCAGGAGCAGGCCTGCCTTTCAAGCCTGTTCAGCCATTCGTTGAGATCAGGGCTGATCTTCTACCTCAGCTCTATTTCCTGCACTGGATAAAGTCAATGACTGATCCTCCACAGCTCTCTGGGGTAGCAAATTCTAAAGATTTACCACCCTCTGAATGAAAAGATTTCTCAGTCCTTACTTCAACACTGTGATCCTGGATTTAAACTCCTCAGCCACGGAAGACATCCTCAATGCATTCAGAATGCTGAGCCCTGCAAGAATTTTAATGCAATTCTCCTCTCATACTTCTAAACTCTTGAACATACAGGCCTACTCATGTACTCAAGTCAGCTTATGTAGTGAACACACCAAACCCAGGAAACTACGAATGTGCCTTTGTTGCAAATATATCCTCTCTTAGGTAAGGTGACTAAAAATGTACTTAATATTCCACATGCAGTTTCACCATGGCCCTACAAAACTGCAGTCAGACATCATTACTCCTCTACTCAAATCCTCTTGCAATAAAAACATTTGCCCTCCTAATTGTTTGCTATGCATGCTGGTTAGTCATGCCAAAAGGCGGCTTGCATACAAGAACATTTAGGTCCCCTTGTACATCAACATTTCTCAGATTGTCAGTTTTAAAAACTCTGCTTTTCTGTTTTGAGCACCAAAGTGGACAACCTCACATTTTTCCCACATTATAATCTATTCTGTGATATTCTTGCCTGTTCATTTAGCTTGTCTATTTCCCTTTAACAGCTCTTTACATCCTCCTCCCTACTCACAATCCCACTTGTTTTGTATCAATCGCATGATATTTTGTCCCCTCAGCCAAACTGTTGTTATAGATTGTGAACAGAATTCTACATTCTTGTTCCATTTAAACAACATTTATTCAATTACATAAAGGGTAAAGAAACAGGCTATTCAGCTGAACCAGTCCATGCTAGCATTTTTGTTGCACTCTTGCCTATTTCTGACTTTACCAAACTAAATCTATCAGCATAACCCTCTTTTCCCCTCTTCTTAATTTTCTATCCAGCCTTAAATATACGTACTATTCATATTTTTTTCTTATAACTACTTGCTGTGGTAGTGAGTTCTATGTTTTCATCAGTCTCTGGGTAGTTTCTTCCAAATTCCCTATTGGATTTCTTGGTCTGCTTTTCTACACATCCTTACAAAGTAGATAATTTTATTCACATTATATTCTATCTAGCAAATTTTTGCCCTCACACTTAACATAGCTATATCTCTTTATATGCTCTGCATCCTCCTCTTTTTGAATGGTCATCAAATTTGGCAAGAATACTCTTGCTCCCTTCATCTGTCACTAATATTGATTGCAAACGGTTTTGGTCCAGCAGCAATCTCTGCAGTACCCCACCAGTTGCACCTTGCTAACTCTGTTTTCTATTAATTAGTCAATTGCTATCCATGCTAATAATTTATCCCCAATACCATAAATTCTTATCTTGTGCAGTAATGTTTTATGAGACACGTGTGAAGTTCTGCAACTGATCACAATGACAGAAAAGATGCCATCTATCACTGAGTAAATCTTGGACTTTGGTGTTTGACATGCATGCAGAGAAGCGTGAACCTTGCTGAAGTTTCTACAGCTTTGAACTGGTTCACACCAATGTCACAGCAGCACTTTCCAATTACTTTTTGGAGAACTCTTCATAATAGAGATGTCAGAATGAATACAAGTGCAATAACTGTTCTACACTATCCTTTATCAGTTTTCTTTCATTTACTCCTCTCATTAATCTGTGCCTGCTGCCTATTGAACAATGGAAGCACTGCACAATTGAGTCCAAACATATTCACATTCAGGAGTGTTCAAAAGAGAACAAAAGAAAGCAAACATTAATAGAAACTATTAAGATAATACTTTCTTCATATACAGGGGTCATTTAGGTGCTATTGCAGTCAAAAAAACTGTGGAAATTAGTGTCTGGTGTTGTCTTGAATAGAAATCCTGAATGAAATCCTCATGAACAATGAAGATTAAATACAGTCTCAAATACATCTACTGATCAACATTATTCTGCAGAGATTTGACAGGAATAAAGTAGATCATTAGAAGGCATGTCTTTTCTCACATGTTAAATGGCATTGTTCTACTAATATCTGGAAAGGTCTAATCCATGGCCAAGGCCAATTAATAAGAATGCTTCCACTTTAGGAAGCCGAATGACTGAAAATCATTTAATTCAAGGAGCAACAGACAACTTCCTAAGGTGCAACAGCTAAAAATGGAAAGAACAAAGATGGATCCAAAGGTAACTCTGGAGATGTTCATCTTCAATAAAGACAAGGAAATGGGAGTTATCTACTGGCTGTTTTAAGACGGGTAGAGGCACATTGCTCTTCCACCAGCTTTGTTCTGTCCCACAGTAAAGTAGTGACAGCAACTGGATTGGAATTAGAAGATTATCCTGTCATGGCAATGCCATGACTTGGCCCATATACTTCCAACAGAGATTTTCTTCGCGTCTTCCTGGACATTCTTCTCCCATTGTGATTGGTAAGGAAATTCTACAGGTTGGTGAGACTGCTACATTTTTTCAAAGGGACCTTGAGAATATCCTTGAACAGCTAAATGATTCTGATCACACTTTCACACAGTCCTATCAGCAACTTGCTGCAAGCTGCCAAAAAGTTTTCTTTGAACTTTCCTCAGTTTATAACATTAAAAGCACACATCATAACAATTTGATCGACACAGCTTTCCCTTTGCCTGGACCATCTACCTCGTGTTCGTCACTTCCATTTTCATGAACTGTTCAATTTAGAAATACTCAACTAATAGCAAAACAAAATATGTTTTTATGGGGGAAGATATAAGCTTATCAACATTCTGAAAAATTGGTTAATGGGTTTTACTCAAGCGATATTTACCAATTTTCAAAAGCTATTAGGGACATAACCAATCATCCTGGCACATCCTCATTCCTTATGTCGTAGACCAGTTAATCTTTGTTAATAGCCATACTGCAGGAGATCCAAATAGGCTTATTTGTTTTTGTTTAAACAAATTCTTCAGGATTTCCTCTCAATTAACAGACTACTGAAAAGTTCAACACACAACCCATTGGTAGCTCGTGTTACATTGGGATAGGATTTTCAATCATACTTTTTAGTCCAAGTTAGTTTGTGATGAGCTAAGAACACATGCTGGAGGACCTAACTAGTTTTGGGAGTAGAGAAATGAATTTGGCAGTATTAGCTTTCAGATTTTTCTGGCTGGGAGAAAGTAAAGGTCAGGTGACAAATAGAATGTGAATAATAAAAATAAATGGAATGGTGTGAGATGACCACATTATGAATCAAGTCCTCAATCACAGCAAGGCTAAGAGCAGACTTGTAGTCAGTATTCACATACTCTGCTTGAACCCAAGAAATAGAATAAAAGGCCAAAATTAAGTTTTGGATCAAGCATTCAGTAACAGCTCAAGCCTTGCAATACCTTTATTGATTTTAAGTGCTTAGTGATTTTTTTTGTAAATCAATTGCAATGAGGATTTACAAAAGAGAAGCCCTCTCAAAATACCCATATACTGTACCTACAAGCATACATACAAATTAGGAGCAAGTATAGGTAACTCAGCACACGTCGGCTCTGGCATACAATAATAAAATGGCTAATCTGATCCTAACATCAAATCTGCAATCCCTTTTATCCAGGTAACCTTTCATCTCCTTGCTTATAAAGAATTTTTCTAACCCTGTCTTAAAAATATTCCAAGACTCTGCTGTTATCAACCTTTGTGAGGGTTCCTAAGACTCTCAATCTGTATCTGCCTTAAATGGGCAATCCAATTTTTAAACAGTAAAGCATTGATATAGGTTGGTCCACAAGCTGCTAACCTCAAGGCAGTATTTAACTGAGATCAACCATTGTAGCCTGAGGATATCAGTGCAAAAGATAAATACAATTTAATCAATATGTTTTTGGCACTGGGCCCACACAAGATCTTGAACATGTTTCTAACATTAATTGCTTTATTGATTGCATCAGTTTCCATCTTCAAAAGAAAGAAACTCCTTTGTATAGAAAGCTGTTTGACTTTTAAATCATCTTTTGCAATTTCCTCACTAGATTACATGTCATCCTCATTTTCTCTTTGCTTTGTTCAGCTGGGCATATCCTTAGCATCTAGCACATTTAAATTCTGTTTGAGGAATGTATGTTTGGAAGTTTAATTGTACCCAATTTTGACTAACTAAAATTAGCCCATCAATTAATGGGGTCACATAATATGGGGTTAAATGTGTAACTGTAGCCATTTCTGTTTGAATACCCAAAATGTTGTACAGATTAAGCTTTATCAAATGTAAGCAGATGATTGTTGCTATTTGCAGAGACATTAATTCCAAACTGGAACCTCAAGCGGATTTTAAAAATCACATTTCAGGCAACAAATCTCACAAAATGATCATTTTGCTTATCCTTAAAGTCACACAATTCAGCTTTGAAATCCCTAAATGGATTTATTTCAAAAATAAAAAAAAGCCACATGATACATTTCCACTAATGGATTACTATGTAAAGGATTATTTTGTTTTGATGGTGGGACACCACTGCCTAATTTTCCTTCAAAGCCACAAATTGCCAACTTAAGCCTTTACAAAATGTTGTAACTTTTGACAGCCATATTTGGATTTTACAAACACATTTGACTAGAAATTTATCGTTGGGCAGTAGCATTGAGACCACTATATAAGCAGTCATTTCATTGTAACAAAATTTTAAGAGGAAAAACTATTTAAAGCTACCATATAGGGATGAATATCCAGGCAATTGTCCAGACAGTTGATACAAGTTTCATATGAATTTAATGAGACCTGTCTTTGTTTGCCTCGGTAATGATTGAGGATCATAGATACTTATAGAGAAATATAGCATGGATACAGGCCCTTGGGCCCAACAAGTCCACGATGCCCACATAGCTGGTCCCAATTTCCTGTGTTTGATCCATATTCCTCTAAGCCCCCCCCCCCCCCCCTCCATATCTATCCAAGTGTTTCTTGGATGATACTATTGTACCTGCCTCAACCACTTCCTCTGGCAGCTCGTTCCATATACTTACCACCCCCGTGTGAAAAAGTTGCCTCTCAGGTCCCTTTTAAATCTTTCTCTTCTCACCCTAAATCTAGCCTGCTAGTTTTGGACTCCCTACCCTGGGGAAAAGACTGCTTCCATCCACCTTATTAATGCCTCTCATAATTTTAAACATTTCTATAAGGTCGCCCCTTAGTCTCCTACATTCCAAGGAATAATGACCTAGCCTGGCCAACCTCTCCCTGTAACTCAGGCATTCTAGTCCTAGCAAAATCCTTGTAAATCTTTTCTGCACTCTTTCCAGTTTAACCACATCTTTCCTCTAACAGAGTGACCAAAACTGTACAGAGTACTCCAAGTGCCACCTCACCAACAAATGCAACATAATGTCCCAACTCCTATACTCAATGCCCTGAATGATGAAGGCCAGCATGCTAAACACCTTTTTCACCACCCTGTCTACCTGTGATGCCGCTTTCAATGAACTATGCACTTGTATTCATAGGTCCCTCTGTTCCATTACACTGCCTAGTGCCCTACCATTCATAGTACAAGTCGTACACTGGTTTGACTTTACAAAATGCATCACCTCACACTTATCTGTATTGAAATCCATTTGCCCCTCCTCGGCCCACTTCCCTAACTGATCAAGATCCCCCTGCAATCTACGATAACCTTCTTCACTATCAACAACACCTGCTAATTTTGTGTCATCCACAAATTTACTGATCAAGCCTTGTGCATTTTCATCTAAATTATTTATATAAATAATGAATAAATTTTAATAATCAATACATTTTAAATAATTCGTCAAAATTATTTTGGATTAAGGTAAATGCTTCTGCCAATAAAGTTTCAAGAGGATGGTTTATTGCCACTATGAGGCTCCAGATTTACTTCAGTGCAAGTTTTATTTATTGATTTAATTTTGGAAGCTGAAATAAAGATTGTGTAGACTAATGAACATAGGGAAAAGTTGTTTTCTAATAATACTGTATGTGACAGTTAAACCACTATTCTATACAAGTCACTGATGTACTGAATTGTTCCAATTTCATTGATGGCTTTCACTTGGACAGGGTAATCATACATGCCTCATGTCTAGTAACTTAATCTATCCCAATTGTAAAATGGAAAAGGATTAATATGCAATTATGCACATTAAAAAAATGCTACATCTGTGCAGCTTCCATTAAGTGAACATCACATTTTCAGTGTCACATTTGGTGGAGTTTAATTATGTCCAAATAAATTCAAGATATAATCTCCCATTAGTTACTCAAAATATGCAGAAAAACTATTGGGGAAAAAAAAAATCAAAGCCATTGCGTTTATCAACCCCAAATGGTCTTCTCGCAACATTATTCATTTAATCAGCAGTTAATACCTGGGTACTTTTACATTTACATGAGTCCAAGCAGGAGAGCACATTCAGCCCCTTAAAGTGGTGGGTGGGGGGTTGGAGGTGGGGGGATGGGGGGAGGGGGGAGGACTGATGACTGATGATAAAGGCATATCAGATGGGTCTTTCAACTTGCAATCACTAAGTTTGTTTCAAAATGCTCTAAACTCAAGCAAATTTTCTGAATTCCTGATACTCTGGATCCAAGGCTTGGAATTTCATTGAATTTACAATACTGCACATCACATAATTTTTCTTCATATAAATTACTGTACCATCCACCTAATTGAAAATATTGCAACAGGAGATCCTTTATAACAACATTAATGAGTATATTTAACCTGCTTGTCCAACAGAAACACAGAAAAATACAGATCAAGAAAACCAAATGAGCAGATCCAACAACTTTCAGCATTGACTTCCCACTCAATCAAATATCAATCCAACTTTCAGTTTTTCTCTTTATCATTTGTTCCATATTTGCACAATATTCTGCAATTTTTCTTCTTTGAAACTTGAATGCACATCTTTGTTTCTAGAACTTGCAAACTAATAGAAGTCTAATTATCTTCTCTTTAAGGTATCTCCAATATTTAGATTCCCACCACACCCCCAACAACCTCCAAGTCTTCTCATGAGTAAATTCCAATGTGTCAACCACTACTCATAGTTTAGGTGCCTTAAGCCAAGCATCAGCTTTATTTATTTATTCTGCCTTCAACGAGTAGATATTCTTATTATAATTTAGTTCTGAGGACTGAAGATATCACTCCAGATCCAACCATATCTTGCACAATTGGAATTTATATTATGTATGTAAGGTTGTAGCTCCCAAAATCCAATCAGTTCTCCTTACCAATTACACAGTACTTTAGACTCTTAGCTTCAGTGCACCATCTAACAAAGGGTCTTTTACCTGAAATATTAACTCTGTTTCTCATTCATAGATGCTACCTGACTTGCAGAATGTTTCCAGCATTTTCTGTTTTTATGTTAGATTTTTAGTTGATTTCATTTTTATTTACATTCATCAGTATCTGCACATAGCTCTAACTCTATTCAGTCATATATCCTAAAACCATGTAATTTACATTTCCAGTAGTTATCTAGTTTACTTAGCTTCTATTTTACTTAAAATCAAATTTGCCATTCATCTTTCCAACTTCCTAGCCTATTCAAATTGACTTACCTATCCTCTATTATGTCACATCATTCTCAGTTTGATGCCATCTACAAACTTTGCTTTATTTTTGTCCCTGTTACAAAATTATTTTAAAAGACTAATGGCAATTGGGCAAGCACCATTTGCTGTAACACCCTGTTAGAGATCTCTTGGCTTATCACTACAGATCAATTTACTTTTACTTTCCTTAGTTTTACCTGAGAAGCCTGAATCCCACTCCTCAATCTTCTATGTTGATGATAATTTATTCGTAAATTACAAATTTGTAAATGTTTGCTACAATATTAATATAATGTTTCAGAGTTTTAAATTCAGTTGCAAAGCAAAATGTAATTAACAACCAACTCCATTCAAACTCATGCTCCCTGAAAGAAAAGTTACATTTTGTTTGGTTGCCTCCAAGAAGACAATCTTGAAAGAATCAGGTCGTATCGTTCCAACAGAGATAATACTGATTTGATTCAGTTATGTACATGTTTGAAAGCACCTTTTGGATTTAGCCATGATCAATTCTCATTCAATTATGTACTTAAAACATTGTTTAATCCATTCAGTTAATTTGCCATGTCTATAGTTCATGTGAATAAAAGCCACTTAAGTGAGTTATTGGAGGTTGCACACATCCATGGAACTATCTAAATAAGGAAAATAAGAACCTGAAGCAGGAGTAGGACAGTCAGCCTTTCAAGTCTGCTCCACCATTCAATAAGATAATAGTTGATCCATTCTTGGCCTCAACGTCACTTTCCTGCTCAGTCCCCAGACCCCTTAACTCCCTTGTATCTTATCTCCATCTTGAACCTATTCAATGATTCCTCATCCAAACCTCTCTGGAGTCAAAAATTCCAAAGATACACAGATAAGTAATTCCTTTCCAACTCTGTCTGAAGTAAATAAACCACAACATTTTGTTGATTTATTCCATTGCTTTTACATTCTTCTTTCCAAAGCAGAAAACCTCACATTTTTCCATCTGCCAACTTTTTGCCCTCTCAACCGATAGATATAATATTCCTCTACAACTTACTAACCTAACTATTGTATCATTCGCAAATTTAGCTACAGCACAGTCTCTTCATCCAATCATCAATAAAGATCATTCATAGTTGACGTCCCAGCACCGATCCATTTGACACCCCAGTGGCCACTGATTGCCAATATGAAAATGACACATGTATCTCAATTCTGTTTTTTAGTTGGCTATTTCTCTATCTGTGCCAATATATCACTCCCAATCCCATATATTTTTATCTTGTGCAGTAACTTTTATGTGGCACCTGATTAAAAGCCTTCAAAAAATCCAAATATGCCACACTTGGTGGTTCCTCTGATTGTTACATCCTCGAAGAATGAGGAGGTTGAATACTCTTTTGTATTTGGTATAATTTCTTTGAAATCAATTCCAGAACCAAAATACAGAGAGCCCTGACCAGTTTCTAAAGGTAACTTGGTGAGCTAAAGTACAAATGGTATAACTGTAAAATTAATAAAAATACAGGTTCTCCATGAAATAATGTAGTTGCTTTTATAGCAGGCTTTAGACGCAAATCACATAAAATAACTGGGACTCAATTTTCATAATTGCAGGATTCTCATAATCAGTGATTTTTTGTTACTGCAATGAAAGGATTAACTGATAGTCACTACAAGTGCAAAGAATAACAATCATCAAGAAAAGCATGTCACATCCTTCAAAGTTTTCTATATCTTAATAAAACCACCTTGCACTCAACATCAGCAAGACCAAGGAACTGATTGTGGACTTCAAGAAGGGGAAGTTGGGAGAACATGCACCAGTCCTCATTGAGGGGTCAGTGGTGGAAAGGGTGAGCAGCTTAAAGTTCCTGGGTGTCAACATCTGAGGATCTGTCCTGGACCCAATGTATTGATGAAATCATGAAGAAGGCACACCAACGACTCTACTTCATTAGGAGTTTAAGGAGATTTGGTATGTCACTAAAGACTCTTGCAAACTTCTACTGATGTACAGTGGAGAGCATTCTGACTGGTTGCATCACTGCCTGATATGGAGGCTCCAATGTGCAGGTCAAAAGAGGCTGCATAGGGTTGTAGACTCAGCCAGCTCCATCACGGACACAACCCTCCCTGCCATTGAGGACATCTTCAAGAGGCGGTGCCTCAAGAAGGCAACATCCATCATTAAGGACCTTCACCAACCAAGACATGCCCTCTTCATGTAACTACCATCGGGGAGGAGAGACAGGAGCCTGAAGGCCCACACTCAATGTTTCAGGAACAGCTTCTTCCCCTCCGCCATCAGATTTCTGAACAGTCCATGAACACTAACTCATTATTCCTTTTTTGCACAATTCATTGATTTTTCTAACTTATAGTAATTTTTATGTCTATGTCTTGCATTGTACTGCTGCTGCAAAACAACAAGTTTCACAACATATGTCAATGATAATAAACCTGATTCTAATACTCACATGTGCAACTAAAATATGTACAAAGCTGATTATGTAACAAATAGTTACATTGTAATCTTCCACTTATACAGGATTAGAGGTCTTACAAACTTATTCAGCACATGTATATTGTAAGAGTGTGGATCAAGGAAAAATAAATTCATGAGGTTAAAAATTTCAGTGCCTGAAAAGAGGAGTTAAATCAGAGCTGTACAAGGAGTCTGCCAGCTTTTACTTGGCTCCTTTGCATCAAGTTTCTATATTGCACAAGGTCCATGACCCAAGGTATTAGGACTCTTCAAAGAAAGGTTCAAAGAAAGGCCTTTCCTCTGCTAGTTCCACCTTTGCAGAATTAAGAGTAAATTCAAGCAAGCTATGGATTGCAAGTAAAGGAGAAAGATACAGAATTAGACCTGGCATCAGGGATCCTGAGCAATGGGGGTCCAGAAGGTCAGCTATACAATCTGCAGTCTGGGGATTGTGCAGCAGGACCAAATACTAAGAAAACAATTTGCAGAGCATGGAATTCTTTACACTCTATGGCCCAAACCATAATAGTTTAGATCCATATTTATTTATGCCAAAGCAGGCCTCAAATCTCAAGTTAAGGCATATGTCAGTGCAAGTGCATTCATCAAATGCACAAAAAATTCATGAGTGGATTGTTAAATTTATCAAAATGGACACAACAATTTCTGAAATTTAGCAACGTCTTTGGTTTACAACAAAAAATATAGCTGAAGCAAAAAGATTACAACAAGAGGTATTAAGAAACAAAACATTTGTGATAGGCAGGAGACTCCTTACACTTACTAATCCAGTAAACCTGCCAAAAATGGTTACAAGACAAGGGAGCAGAAGTAGGCCATTCGGCCCATCAAGTTAATGGTTTTAAAGACAAAACTGACACTCTGAGCTACAAACACATGGGATCAATTCATTTGACCCACTATACTGGAGTTACTTTTGTGTTAGGTGGCCTCTTCCTCCCCCAGCCAACAACCTTCCACCTGCTAATTCCTCACTGTGCAACCAGCAGCAAGGAATCTTCAGGCCTTTATCAGTGGTAACCATCAAGAGTTTCCCAAGTTTTTTCAGCACACCTGGTTGCTATGTGCTAAGTGGCCTCTGAATCAATGAGGCTCAAGAAGGAACAGGATCCCTGTCTAAATCTAGGTTAAGAGAGGAACTGCATGTAACATTCAGATATTTTACTATAAGGGGATGGCACCAAGATGAGAGCAAGTAAAATAAGGCTTTCCTTCTGCTTCCCCGAGAAACCTACTGGACTATTTTAGGATGGAAACTTTCATAGTCAGGAGCAATCCAAAAGTTATTGCTATCCCATTTCAAAAACACACTTCACATCCTATTAAGCCAAGCAACAAAACTTATATTTGTGAGGCACCTTTAACATAATAAAATATCCCAAGCTATTTATGGAAGCAAAACCAAACGAAAATTTGTCACCGAGTCACATCGAGTCTCAAGAAATAAAAATAGAAAGTGCCGAAACTCAACAGGTCAGGCAGCATCCGTGGAAAGAAAATAGTTAATGGTTCAGGTCAATATTGAATAAAAACAGAGCCACAGAGGATTGAAAGGCTGCAAGATATTATTTGGATGGGGAGGGATGAGGCCATCGATAGATCTGAAAATTGGAAAAGAATTTTTAAACTAAAGTGTATGAGGTAAAGACAAATGGGACTTGGAATAAGTTACAGGCAACAAGTGGGTGTTAGTCTGACTGGAGGTTTGTGACCAGTGGTGTTCTGCAGAAATCAGTTCTGGGACCTCTGTAATTAAAAAAATGATTTGGATGAAGGTGTAGGTGGGCAGATTAGTAAGTTTATAGATGATGCAAAAATTGGTGGTGTTGTGGAAAGTGAGGAGGGTTGTCAAAGGATACAGCAGGATATAGATCAGTTGAACATATGAGCAGAGAAGTGACAGATAGAGCTTAATCCGGACAAGTCTGAGGAGTCGTACTGCCGAATCAAATGTAAGAGGAAAGTATACAGTAAATGGCAGGACCCTTAGGAGCATTGACGTACAGAGGGATCTTGGGGTACGTCTATAGCTCCTTGAAGGTGGAAACACAAGTAGATAGAATGGTAAAGGCATACAGTGTACTTGCCTTCATCGGTCATGATGTTGAATATAAGAGTTGGGAAGTCATGTTGCAGCTGAATAAAACTTTGGCTAGACCACATTTGGAGTATTGTGTGCAATTCTAGTTGTCGCATTACAGGAAGGGTGTGGTGATTTTGGAGAGGTTGCAGAAGAGGTTCACCAGGACGTTGCCTGGATTAGAGAGTATTAACTATAAGGAAAGATTAGACAAACTTGGATTTTTTTTTCTCTGGAGTGTCGGAGGCTAAGGCGGTGACCCGATAAAGGTATATAAAATTTATGAGAGTCGTAGATAGGGTTGATAGAGTCTGCTTCACAGGGTGGAAATGTCAAATACTAGAGGGCATAGTTTTAAGGTGAGGGGGGAAATCCTTAAATGAGATTTACAAGGCAAGTTTTTTTTGAACAGTGATAGGTGCCTGGAACACGCTGCCAGGGGAAATGGTAGAAGCATATTTAAGAGGCATTTAGACTGATACATGAACAGGAAAGGAATGAAGGGATATAGAACATGTGCAGACAGATGTCACGTTGTTGCTGCACAAAACATTGGTTACACTGCACTTGGACTATTATGTACTGTTCCGGCTGCCATATTTTTTTTGAATGGTACACACTTTGCATCATTGTGTTGTTTTGTGCTCGTCGCTATATTTATTGTTGCATTTATTATGACTATGTCTACTGTTTACTCTTTGAGCATGCAGACAAGGAATTTCATTGCACCCTGGTGTATATGACAATAATCTAAACTGAATCTAATCTGAAATGCACTACAGAAAGGATGTGGTAGCTTTAGAAAGAGTACAGAAGAGTTTCACCAGGATGTTGCCTGGAATAGAGGGCTTTAGTTACAAGGAAAATGGACAGACTGGGTTTGCTCTCACTGCAGTGTAGCAGGTTGAGGGGTGACCTGATAGAGGTTTATAAGATTATTAGGAGCATAGCTAGGATAGATTATCAGAATCCTTTTCCCAGGGCAGGCAAACCCAAACTGGAGGGTACAGGTTTAAGATGAGGGGGGAGAAATTTAAATGAGATTTGAAGAGCAGGTTTTTCCCACATTGAATGTGATGGATTTCTGGAATAAGCTGCTAGAGGAGGTGGTAGAGACAGATACAATTACATTTAAAAGGCATTTGAACAGGTACTTGGATAGGAAAAGAGTAGAGGGATGTGGGCAACTGAGATTAGCGTAGTTGGGTATCACGGTTGGCATGGATGAGTTGTGCTGAAGGGCTCATTTCTGTGTTGTAAAGGCTATGACTTAGTTATAGGTGAAACAACCCAAATCCTGAACTTCAATCTGCTATTTCAGTATACAGATCATCTTTGACATCTGGGTTTTAAAATACTTTGGTTTTAATGTGACAGCTGTTTATTATTCCTTAGTTAGTCACAAATAATTATCATAACTAATCTGTAGCTACATCTTAGTCTCTTTTGTGATTTTGTTTCAAATGGCAATGTGGAGGGAACTAATGCACAAACCAGCCTTAAAACAGTTCTGTTCTTTGTAGTTTGGGGAAAGAAAGAATTGCATTGTAAAACAAAACTGGGCATTTGGACAGTTGACATGAGCTGTACAAGGCACAGCACATGACTCATTACCTTCTGCAAAGCTTATGGACAGCTCCAGTTTGTGAATTTATATATTCGACTTCCTGCATCCTCTATTGTCATCCAAACAATAGTTTTAGTGCTTGGAGCAGAAATGCTGCAGATGCTGGAAATTCAAAATAAAAGCTCAGAATGCTAAGCAAATCATCAGTATCACTGAGGAGAGAAACAGAATCACTGTTTTGAATTAAGGACCCTTCATCAGAACCAGAAAAGTGACAAAAGAGCAGATTTTAAATTGTAGAGAGTGGGATGGTGGAGAGAATAGAAGTAACATCTGTGATAGGGTGCAGACCAAGGTTGTCCATTGTGCCTCCAGATTGACAGAGTCCATTCTGCAAATAGGGGACTTGCTCTTCAGCAATTGGAATGAGGCAGTTGAGGAAGATCCTGTTGATGATCCCTGTGGCAGACATCAGGGAGACCACTACGTAGTTACTGCAATTGGATTGGTCTTTCTTGAAGGTGTCAGGCTATAGTATTAGCATATTCATCTGAGCAAGGCACAGCAAGAACATCAGCTTCACTTGTGCCATTACAGGTATTGATGATTGTTGGAGCGGTAACCACTTAATCAGCTTTGTTATTGCTGTCAATTTAAACCCAAAACAACAGATCCATGAGGTAGGCATCATCACCCTCACAAACAGAAGGGGAAGAGGAAAAACATTAACGATCCACCTCACTACTGAATATGGATTATATGACTCTATCCAAGGACATCACTAATTGAGTCAGGTCTGCTCTGGGGCAGGTGATCCATCCAGATCAGACCTGTGCCATACCTGGCAGGAAAATCTCTGACAGCCTCACACTCTTTGGGGATACCATCGCCTACATGTGGGGCAGGGCATGGACATGTGCCTGGTCAGCTTGGACCAGAAGGCCTTCACCACTACCCTGTCTCCTACGGGCAAGCCAATTTTGAATCCAATCTACCAAGTGACCATGGATCCCACGTGTCTTAAATCTTCTGGATCCGCATAGCATGAAGGACCTTTTTGAATGCTTTTACTAAAATCACGTAGACAACATCTATTGCCCTACCCTCAATCATCTTCATCACCTCCTCAAACAGCTCATTAAGATATTATCTCCCCTATACAAAGCCATGTTGATTATCCCCAATGCCCATGTTTTTCCAAATATGAGCAAATCCTATCCCTAATAATCTTCTCTGATAATTTCCCTACCACTGATGTACGGCTCACTGGCCTATAATTTGCTGAATTATCCCTATTACCCTTCTTAAACAAGGGAACAACATTAGCTGTTCTCCAGTCCTCTGGGACCTCGCCTGTGGTTAAAGAGGATACAAAGATCTCGGTCAAAGCCCTAGCAATCTCCTCTCTTGCCTTCCTCAATAACCTGGGATAGATCTCACCAGGCCCTGGGGACATCCACCTTAATGCTCTTCAAGACACCCAACACCTCCTCCTTCATAATACCAACATGCCCTCAAATATC
Source organism: Pristis pectinata (assembly GCF_009764475.1). NCBI lineage: Eukaryota > Metazoa > Chordata > Chondrichthyes > Rhinopristiformes > Pristidae > Pristis > Pristis pectinata. Next base: position 43,613,891 of record NC_067415.1, read on the forward strand.
AACATATCCCTCTCTGATCCAACTGCTACGTCCTTCTCCTTGATGCATACTGATGAAAAGAACTTGCTTAGTACCTCACCCACTACCTCTGGCTCCAGGCAGGAATTCCCTCCTTTGTCCTTGCATGGTCCTACCCTTTTCCAAACTACCTTTTTTTTAAAACATTTGTATAAATGCCTTGGGATTTTCCCTAATTCTACTCATGTCATGGCTCCTTTAGCCTCCTCTGAATCCCTGTTTAAGTTTGTTTCTGCTTCCTTTATATTCCCCAAGGGCCCTGTCAGATTTCAACTTCCTAAACCTTACATATGTTTCCTTTTTCTTTTCAACTAAATTTACAACATCCCTCATCATCCAAGGTTCCTAAACCTTTCCATCCTCTTCTTTCTTCCTCACAGGAATATGTTGGTCCCAAATTCTGACCAGATAGTCTTGACACAGCTACCGCATATCAAATTTGGACATACCCAACAATGCCGGCTCCTAATCTACTCTCCCCAGTTCCTACCTAATATCATTGTAATTAGCCATCCCCCAATTTAGCACTCCTCCTCTGCACCTCCCCCATATCCATAACTATCTTAAAACTTGAAGTAATGATCACTGCTCCCAAAATGCTCTCCCACTGAAACTCCAATCATCTGGCCTGGCTCATTTCCCAATACAAGGTCCAGTATGGCCCCTTCCCTAGTTTGACTATCTATTGTTTCAATAAACCCTCCTGGGTGCGCCTAAAAAATTCTGCGCCATCTATTTCTCTGGCATTAAGGAAGTCCCAGTCAAGATTAGGGAAATTAAAGTCACCCTCTACAACAATCCTGTTGTTTTACATCTCTGATCTGCCTATACAGTATATCTGTTCCTCTATTTCTCAGAAGCCAAAAGTATAACACCATTCTTATTCCTGAGCTCTACCCATGATGCCTCACTGAATGAGCCCTCCCTAAGTACAGCAGTGATGTTCTCCCTGATCAGCAGTGCAACTCACCCACTTCTTTTTACATTCCTTTCTATCAGATCTAAAACATCTAAACCCTGGAATGTTGAGCTACCAATCAATCCTGGCCTTCTCTCAACCAAGTCTCAGTAATAGCCACAGCATCATGGTTCCATGCACTAATCCAGGCTCCAAGTTTATCTGTTTTGCCTGTAATACACCTCAAATAGAAATGAATACACTTCAGCCCATTAGTATCACCATGTTCATTAACCTGGCCCAGCCTGTCCTTCCTTTCCAACTTACTTGACCCAACTTCTATCTTCTCCTCAACCCCTCGGCGCTTGCTGACCTACTGCTCTGGCTCCCACCCACCTGTTATGCTAGTTTAAACCCTTCTGAGTAACACTAGCAAACCTCCTTGTGAGGATATTGGTGCTCCTCCAGCTCAGGTGGGACTTGTCCTTCTTGTACAGGTTCACCATATGTCATATTGTGGGACCTGTACAAGACACAATATGACTAATTATATCACTACACATTTGTATCCAAATATGATACAATGTCCATGTAATTACATCTGGATAGATTCAAAGGTCTGACAGGGAGCAATAGATGAGAGGTAGACTGAGGAGGGGTGAAGGATGACAGGAAAATGGAGCCATGTGGGGGAGGCAGAGGGGTGGAATTGGGAGACAGAAGCAGGTGGGTGATAGTGGATGCAGACAAAAGAAAGAAAAAAAAGACAGATTGATCCAGGAGGGGTGAGGGGAGAATGAAGGTGGAGACAGTTGCTGGAGGGCGATAAGCAAGAACACAAAGGCTACCAGTGCTGGAATCTGATAAGTAAGGAAGGTGATAATGAGAACCAGATGGAGAAGAGGATCTGGTGGGTGAAACATGTGGGTAGTAGGTGCATAAGAAAGGGGTCAAAAATGAAAGGACCAGAGGTGGAAGGGAATGAGATACAGAGGGGAACACAGGAGGCAAGGGTTACGTGAAGTTGGAAAATTCAGTGTTCATACCACTGAATTGTAGACTACCCAGGTAGAATATGAGGTGATGTTCCACTAGTTTGTGTTAAGTCTCACCCTAGCAATGGAGGCGGCTTGGGATGAACAGGTCAGTGTGGGAATGGGAATTGGTGTTGAAATTGCATGTAACTGGGAGCTTGAGATGGCCATTGCAGACAGAGTGCAAGTACTCTATAAAAATTTGTTTGTTGAATGTGTTGCAGTTACACCATGGAGTATTCCACCATGCTCGAGTTATGCTCAAGTTAAAAATATTCTGAAGGTTGGAATATAAGAAGAAAATTAAACCCTATCAACAACTTAAATTACTATTTGACAATTTTAAACCCCTTGCTATTCATTACCTCAAGCTAAACTTATCACTTCACAACCTAATTCCACTGCTGCAATATCACAGGTCACCATTCACATCAGAGTCCATCTGCTGCTGAAAACCAGATAAATGGTTTCATTGCATCCTGGCTCTATTCCAATACTCTCCAGACCAATGTTTTATCTTCCAACCTCCATTACTTAAGTGAATTCAAAACTCCTCTGCCCATTTGCCAATTAATTGAACACCCAACCTCAGTTTACTTTTACAAACCACCTTCTTACGTTTTCAGTAAAAGAATAAGGAACAGTACAATGCTGTTGTGGAAACCATCCCAAGGAAGCAAACATATTATTCATGTCTGCATATTATCAATTTATGTCAATTCTTGATGAATTGTTTGGTTTAATTGATAGTACACATCTCCTTGAAGAAAAAAAGATACAAGTTATCTTTACTTATCTTCAGAAAATAGTCATGTATTGCGACTTATACCGAGGTTCAGTGAAAAATTTGTCTTGCATACCATTTGTACAGATCAATTCATTACACAGTGCATTGAGGTAGTACAGGGTAAAAACAATAACAGAATACAGCTTATAGAATACATAATACAGTAAAGTGTCACAGCTACAGGGAAGTGCATTGCAGGTAGACAATAAGGTGTAAGGTCAAACAAGGTAGATTGTGAGGTCAAGAGGCTATCTCATCGTATAAGGGAACTATGCAATAGTCTTATCACTTTGGGATAGAAGCTGTACTTGAGCCTGGTGGTATGTGCCCTCAGGCTCCTGTATCTTCTGCCTGATGGGAGAGGAGAGAAGAGAGAATTATCCAGGTGGTGGGGTCTTTGATTATGCTGGCTGCTTCACCAAGGCAGCAAGAGATACAGACCCTGGAGGTAGAGTCCATGGAGGGAAGGCTGGTTTCTGTGATGTGCTGGCCTGTGTCCACAACTCTCTGCAGTTTCTTGTGGCCCTGGGCAGAGCAGTTGCCATACCAAGCTGTGATGCATCCAGATAGGATGCTTTCTATGGTGCATCAATAAAAGTTGGTGAGTGTCAAAGGGGACATGCCAAATTTCTTTAGCCTCCTAAGGAAGTAGAGGTGCTGGTGAGCTTTCTTGGCCATGGTATCAATATGGTTGGACCAGGGCAGGCTATTGGTGATGTTCACTCCTGGGAACTTGAAGCTCTCAACCTTCTCGACCTCAGCACCATTGATGTAGACAGACACATATACACCGCCCCCTTTCCTGAAGTCAGTGACCAGCTCTTTTGTTTTGCTCACATTGAGGGAAAGGTTGTTGGCATGACACCATGTCACTAAGTTCTCCATCCCCTTCCTACACGCCGACTCATCATTATTTGAGATACAGCCTACTACGGTGGTATCATGTACAAGCTTGTGGATGGAGTTAGAGCAGAATCTGGCTACGCAGTCATGAGTATACTGTGTGTGTTGGGGGGAGGGAGGGGGGGGAGAGGGAGGGGGGGGGGAGAGGGAGGGGGGGGGGAGAGGAGGAGGAGGAGAGGGGGGAGAGAGGGGGGAGAGAGGAGGAGGAGGAGGAGGAGAGGGGGGAGAGAGGAGGAGGAGGAGGAGGAGAGGGGGGAGAGAGGAGGAGGAGGAGGAGAGGGGGGAGAGAGGAGGAGGAGGAGGAGGAGAGGGGGGAGAGAGGAGGAGGAGGAGGAGGAGAGGGGGGAGAGAGGAGGAGGAGGAGGAGGAGAGGGGGGAGAGAGGAGGAGGAGGAGAGGGGGGAGAGAGGAGGAGGAGGAGAGGGGGGAGAGAGGAGGAGGAGGAGAGGGGGGAGAGAGGAGGAGGAGGAGAGGGGGAGAGAGGAGGAGGAGGAGAGGGGGGAGAGAGGAGGAGGAGGAGAGGGGGGAGAGAGGAGGAGGAGAGGTGGGAGATAGGAGGAGGAGGGGGGGGAGTGGGGAGGAGGAGGAGAGGGGGGAGAGAGGAGGAGGAGGAGAGGGGGGAGAGAGGAGGAGGAGGAGAGGGGGGAGAGAGGAGGAGGAGGAGAGGGGGGAGAGAGGAGGAGGAGGAGAGGGGGGAGAGAGGAGGAGGAGGAGGAGGAGAGGGGGGAGAGAGGAGGAGGAGGAGGAGAGGGGGGAGAGAGGAGGAGGAGGAGGAGGAGGAGAGGGGGGGAGAGAGGAGGAGGAGGGGGGTGAGAGGAGGAGGAGGAGAGGGGGGAGAGAGGAGGAGGAGGCGGAGGAGAGGGGGGAGAGAGGAGGAGGAGGAGGAGGAGAGGGGGGAGAGAGGAGGAGGAGGAGGAGGAGAGGGGGGAGAGAGGAGGAGGA